>NW_028165182.1:0-103548 GCF_964263955.1 Coregonus lavaretus | reverse complement strand
GCCAAGCTTTTAGCGTCATACCCAAGAAGACTCGAGGCTGTGATCGCTGCCAAACGTGCTTCAACAAAGTACTGAGTAAAGGGTCTGAATACTAATGTAAATGTGATTTTTCAGTTGTTGTTTTTTTATACATTTGCTAAAATTTATAAAAATCTGTTTTTGCTTTGTCATTATGGGGTATTGTGTGTAGATTGATGAGGAGGAAAAAACTATTTAATCAATTTTAGAATAAGGCTGTAACGTAACAAAATTTGGAAAAAGTCAAGGGGTCTGAATACTTTCCGAATGCACCATAGCTAGCTTTGTCTTCACAGATGGATGACTTTTTATTCTCAACCCATCAGATTGGAGATGGCGTTCGTCTCTCATCTATTTGGCTTCTCTCCAGTCCTATTATTTTGCTTAATTTAATAGGAATGGAGACAGTTTTAGCACTGAGGCTAGCAATTAGCATCCCAGGCAAACTGACAGCTTGGGATGGTGAGACGATAACAGCTCAGAATGGTGAGGGCCCCATATGACAGATCCCTGTTGTAAACAGCCAATGATAAAACCGTGTATTAAAGAGTAGATGACAGACTTGTAACAAGGAGCCGATCATAGATCAGAATAGTGATGTGTTAATGAAAGAATGATTGTGTAACACATCTAAGGTGGTCAGTGGCTCGTATGTGTGTGTGTGTGTGTGTGTGTGTGTGTGTGTGTGTGTGTGTGTGTGTGTGTGTGTGTGTGTGTGTACGTGTGTGTGTGTGTGTGTGTGTGTGTGTGTGTGTGTGTGTGTGTGTGTGTGTGTGTGTGTGTGTGTGTGTGTGTGTGTGTGTACGTGTGTGTACGTGTGTGTGGGTGCATGTGTACGTGTGTGTGCATGCGTGCGTTACAAGCAAGTCCACCCTCACAGTACAAACAAGTCCACAAGCCTGAGCAGGCAGATGGAATTTATGAAGCTATGTGTGCTTTTCTAAAACAAGACCAACTGACATGAAAATAACAACTGCAGTCAATTTTGGAAGTGCATTTTGGTACATTGGTTCTCTCTCTCTCTCTCTCTCTCTCTCTCTCATGTTCCTTCAGTCCCAGGAGGAAGGAGGCCAGTGTTGACATTGGGGATGGCGGTGGCGGGAGGCCGTGACAGCTAGGCTGCTAAGGTCACCTGTGTTTGATGTAGCTGTGGCATGTTATGCTAGGTGCACTAGGGATGGAATGTAAGATCACACTGAAGCTAGTATAATGAACACCAGACATGACTCAGCTTAGAATCATCATCAGCCAAAAAAGCATGACCAATTCAGCAGAGAATGTATGCAAAACTTGGAAAGGCAGATATTTATGTTGTTAAAAACTAAGTTGTTTGTTCTACTCAAATGGGTAATGGGTATCTCGGAAGTCTTACACACAACTGGGGATACCTGCAGGAGAATGCCGTTGACACTAAAAAATGTCTAGGCACTATCTAACCTACAACACCATAGTCTAGTCAGAACCTTTTGTTCATTTCCTATGCAGGTGCCCACAGTGGCAAAAACTGGATAAAGCTACAGGTGGCAGCGACATTTACATTTACATTTACATTACATTTTCGTCATTTAGCAGACGCTCTTATCCAGAACGACTTACAAATTGGTGCATTCACCTTATGATAGCCAGTGGGACAACCACTTTACAATATATTTAAAAAAACGTCCTTTTAGCCTTAACACTTCGTTAAGCTGTTGCTTAACCTACATCCATCCACCAACATTCTTGTACTTTTGTGATGGCTTTTGGGTGGGCTATGATCTATTCTGAATTAATAGAAAGGTTGTCATATATGGTTACTTTAATATTGAATAAACACACTTTATTGCATGTGGACTTTGAGTCAAGAAACTAAGTAATCAATTTAAGGTCTTCATCGTGGATGAATAAAATGGGTAGGCTATGCACTGGTCAATACATTTTAGAGCCTACAAGGCTATAAGCTTTGCATTCTTGGGGAATGGGGAGGGAGTGCAAATACAGAAATGTTTGAAAGGCTTATACTTGAATCTACTCAGTGCACAGTTATACAGGCCTTTTCACACTGCATTGTTCTTAGCCCCTGGCTTGCCTTAGCCCTAGGCTAAGACTGGCCCTGGGCTAGCTTAGCCTGTGTTCACACAAGCAGGGCTAACTGAAACCGACTGTCACATTTCTGGAGTATAATATTCAAATTAGGTGACTGTGATTGGCTAGCCCTGGGTTAAGGTTGGTCCTATCCTACATTAATATGTGCAACTGTAAGCAGTCGCTTAGCACTGGGCTAAAAGCTCTCTTAGTCCAGGGAATAAGTGCACAGTGAACGGTATTGACAATTGCATGACAACTGGAAAAAATTTGAAAAGTGAGAAGAAAAAAAACATTTACACTACTGGTCAAAGGTTTTAGAACACCTACTCATTCAAGGGTTTTTCTTTATTTTTTACTATTTTCTACATTGCAGAATAATAGTGAAGACATCAAAACTATAACACATATGGAATCATGTAGTAACCAAAATAGTGTTAAATAAATCAAAATATATTTTATATTTGAGATTCTTCAAATAGCCACTCTTTGCCTTGATGACAGCTTTGCACACTCTTGGCATTCTCTCAACCAGATTCACCTGGAATGCTTTTCCAACAGTCTTGAAGGAGTTCCCACATATGCTGAGCACTTGTTGGCTGCTTTTCCTTCACTCTGCCGTCCGAATCATCCCAAACCATCTCAATTTGGTTGAGACGGGGGATTGTGGAAGCCAGGTCATCTGATGCAGCACTCCATCACTCTCCTTCTTGGTAAAATAGCCCTTACACAGCCTGTAGGTGTGTTGGGTCATTGTCCTGTTGAAAAACAAATTATAGTCCCACTAAGCCCAAACCAAATGTGATGGCATATCGCTGCAGAATGCTGTGCTAGCCATGCTGGTTAAGTGTGCCTTAAATTCTAAATAAATCACAGACAGTGTCACCAGCAAAGCACCCCCACACAATAACACCTCCTCCTCCATGCTTTACAGTGGGAAATACACATGCGTAGATCATCCGTTCACTCACACCGCGTCTCACAAAGACACAGTGATTGGAACAAAAAATCTCCAATTTGGACTCCAGACCAAAGGACAAATTTCCACCGGTCTAATGTCCATTGCTCGTGTTTCTTGGCCCAAGCAAGTCTCTTCTTCTTATTGGTGTCCTTTAGTAGTTGTTTCTTTGCAGCAATTCGACCATGAATGGCCAGGTCGCAGTTGTAAATGAGAACTTGTTCTCAACTGGCTTACCTGGTTAAATAAAGGTGAAATAAAAATAAATAAAAATGAAGGCCTGATTCACATAGTCTCCTCTGAACAGTTGATGTTGAGATGTGTCTGTGACTTGAACTCTGTGAAGCATTTATTTGGGCTGCAATTTATGAGGCTGGTAACTCTAATGAACTTATCCTCTGCAGCAGAGGTAACTCTGGGTCTTCCATTCCTGTGGCGGTCCTCATGAGAGCCAGTTTCATCATAGCGCTTGATGGTTTTTGCGACTGCACTTGAATAAACTTTCAAAGTTCTTGAAATTTTCCGGACTGACTGACCTTCATGTCTTAAAGTAATGGTGGACTGTCATTTCTCTTTCCTTATTTGAGCTGTTCTTGCCATAATATGGACTTGGTCTTTTACCAAATAGGGCTATCTTCTGTATACCCCCCTACCTTGTCACAACACAACTGATTGGCTCAAACGCATTAAGAAGGAAAGAAATTCCACAAATTAACTTTTAAGAAGGCACACCTGTTAATTGAAATGCATTCCAGGTGACTATCTCATGAAGCTGGTTGAGAGAATGCCAAGAGTGTGCAAATCTGTCATCAAGGCAAGGGGGGGGGGGGGGGCTATTTGAACAACCTCAAATAGATTTTCATTTGTTTAACACTTTTTTGGTTACTATGTGATATTTACATTTTAGTCATTTAGCAGACGCTCTTATCCAGAGCGACTTACAGTTAGTGCATACATTTTTATTTTTTATACTGGAATCGAACCCACAACCCTGGCGTTGCAAACACCATGCTCTACCAACTGAGCTACATCCCTGCCGGCCATTCCCTCCCCTACCCTGGACAACGCTGGGCCAATTGTGCGCCGCCCCATGGGTCTCCCGGTCGCGGCCAGCTACGACAGAGCCTGGATTCGAACCAGGATCTCTAGTGGCACAGACCACTGCGCCACTCGGGAGGACATATTTCATAGTTTTGATTTCTTCACTATTATTCCACAATGTAGAAAATAGTAAAAATAAAGAATAAAGAAAAACAATTGAATGGGTAGGTGTTCTACTTAGTCTTGTATGTATTGGGGGTATTACTAGCTCTGTGTGTGTGTGTGTGTGTGTGTGTGTGTGTGTGTGTGGGTGGGTGCGGGTGCGGGTGTGGGTGTGCGTGCGTGTGTGTTTTAATGTCTACAATTAAAGTATCGGACTAGTTGTGCATTCACTTATGGTCCATCGAAGATCACCTGTGCTGTCTACTGCAGTAAGTTTGCAAGTCAACTATACTTCAACTGTGGTTATTTTGCAGTTAGACTGCAATTATACTGTAGTCATATTCTGTTACTGAAACTTAATAACTGCAAGATTTTTTCTTTGAGGGGAGAATTTAAAATGTCGTCTGCTGTGCACTGTCTTCGGGGATTTAGCAGGCAAAAGGACCCTCAACAAGACTCATTATTCCCTTTGTAACACATACCTATCCATTGAATGGCAACCTAATATCGCCTTGAATGGTTTCTAGCATTGGCGACTGTTCTTTGTGAACAGAGGTGTACGCGCTTCTAATGCCGTGTTCAAGTACTAGTCGGAACTAGGAAACTCAGACAAACCCCGACTTGCTCCGTGTTTGAACGCGGCGCGTGTATAACTACAACCGGTTAGCGAGTCGGACATTTATGTGTTTCCTAGTTCCGACTAGCATTTGAACGCGGCAAACGTATAGGCTACTCTTCGGAATTAGATTGGCTAAAATAACCGCGGTTGTTATACACGAAGGGAACACTTGGCGAAAGGGACTTCAAACCTGCCGTAATCGTTGTGCAATGCTAAATGTTGTGCACGAAAAACGCATTGTTTTTAAGCTATTTATTTGTGTGGTTTCATTTGCACCGTGCTCTTTTTAATGTTGTAGGAAAGTTTTCGCTTACCCTACCAAATTAAACCTGATTATTATAAATCTATTATAAACCTAATAATTCCAAAGTTAACCGTTTACATTCGTTCGCATATGCTCACATAATTATTTGTGTTGCCCATGAGGTGTGCTATGAAAGGCACAAGGAAGACATGTTACTCAATCTAGGCAGTGGAGATCCGTCATTGTAGGCTATCATACCAGGTATAGTAGGCAACGTTTTTTTCACTTACTACTTTTGCACTTGATAGGGAAGCTAAGCAAATGTCATCTTTGTGTATCGTTAACGGTAAAATGCGAACTGTTACAGATAATAGTGTAGCTACAGCGGCTACACTGTAGTCCAAAATAATTGCAAGCCAAACCTCTATAGCCTAGCTACAGCGGCTACACTGTAGTCCAAAATAATTGCAGGATACGCCTCTATAGCCCTCTGCGTCTGGGTTGTAAAAATGGGACCTTGTCTTCTGACTAGGCTACTGCATATCCATTGTAAAGGGTGAAAAGCCTCCTAAAGTTGAACATGTGTCTTTGCTCTCTCTGTCCCTCAGTCTATATGATTCCTGGAAAGGTTATATCAGAGACCGTAAAAAACAGGGTTATATACGTGAATTTGACTTACATCACTATCTCACGAGACACACGTAACAACCAAAGACTGTGGTAACAACATAGTAGTCACATGACAGTTGCAGTTTGAGTAACCCAGCTGACAATAGAAAGCAATAGTAATGGTGGCTTGTCTAGGCATTAAGTCTGCCATGGTTCGTTAAACAAAGCCTATTGGAAAATGAATGGAGTTTTTGTAGGGTTTTTGGATAAACGCTGAAAATAAGGTCTGTGGTAAACACAGGTTTAGGAGATCTTACGTTTTGTTCTATGAGATTACCTTCATCAGCTAACATAACTTTTTGTGAATTTTGAAGCATTTATTTAATACAAAAAACAACGCACATAAAGGCTTTATAATTATTTAAGATCATGCTCTGACTGATATTTTCTCACAGAACAAAACGTATAAGATCTCATATGCCTGTGTTAATATTATAACATTTCACATTTAGTGGACGCTTTTATCCAAAGCGACTTACATTCATGCGTGCATACATTTTAAGGATGGGTGGTCCCGGGAATCGAACCCACTACCCTAGCGTTACAAGCAGCATGCTCTCTCTACCAACTGAGCTACAAAGGACCTCAAACCGTGTTTTTGGCATTTATTCCAAAACCATTTTGTCAATAGGAATGGCTGATCGAACCAGAGGTAAATCATTTCCGGTTTTTTTGGGCTACAGTCCAAAGTGAGCTCTAAGGTGTCAGATGGGGTGGGATGGGATAGGGGGAGGGGGTTTAGGAATGGAGTTGCTCACGTTTACATACAAACAGACTGCAGAATTGATGTGTGGCACAGGAGCACCAGTCTACGACTTGTACAAGTATTTAAATGACGATTTACAGTCCCGCCCTTAGTTGTTGACACCCCCGAAACACCAAACACACATAGACACACACCTTCTAGACCTTGGGTGCGTCCCAAATGGTGCCTTATTTCCTACTTTTGAACAGAGCCCTATAAGGAATAGGGTGCCATTTGGAACGTAGGCCTTGCGTAGACCTTGCGTAGCCTGAGGAAGTCAGATAGCAGACACACACCCCACACAGGGCTGGCCCTGAGAAGGGCGGTACAGATAAGTTACGCAGGCAGGCCAACTGTCAGGGAAGCACCCTACTAAGGTAGTTGGTCACTCCATCGCAGGCTGCAGAGATGTAAGCACTCGTGTAAACCCTCTCTCTCGCACGCTCTCTCTTTCTCTCGCTCTCTCCCATTGTGTAGCCAAATTCATATTTTTCCTTTGTTTTTCCCCCTAATGGCTCCTCAATTGTCATTCATCTTCGCTGTTACAGAGATGCAAGCTCCCTGCCATCTCTCTCTCTCTCGCTCTCTCTCTCTCTCTATCTCTATCTCTATCACTATCTCACTCTCACTAACTCTAGCCTGATTCATATTTTTCCCTTATGACTGCCTTATTCTCATCCATCCCCTCTCTTTCTGTAGGGGTGTGTGTGTATCCTTACCAGATCCTGTCATGTCAGCCCAGCCTGCTCCGGAGCAGGGTGGTGTGTTGCTGAACGGTGGCCTGCACGTGAAGAGCAAGAAGGGGCTGGAGGCCGGGGAGGTGGAAGGCCTGCAGGCCCGGGGCCAGTGGGCCAGCAAGGCAGAGTTCCTGCTGGCTGTGGCAGGACAGATCATAGGCCTGGGCAACGTGTGGAGATTCCCCTACCTGTGCTACAAGAACGGAGGAGGTGAGAAACTAAATTTGAAGGAAAGACGCTACCACAGATGTCAGAGCTAACTGTACTATTTTAATCATAACATTCAACATTAAGTTGAATGCACCAATTTGTAAGTCGCTCTGGATAAATGATGTAAATGTAAATGTATAACGTCAATGGAACAATACAGAAAGTGGGCGCCATAAATTAACCCTAGGGTCAACCACTGTAACAATAACATCTTGCGTGACTGTCCTACTGTACAAGTATTGTTGCAAAAGTATTCACCTTCTGTTCTTTTGTTTAGGCAAGCCTAAATTAGTTCAGGAGTAAAATTTGGCTTAAGAATCACATAATAAGTTACATGGACTCACTCTGTGTGAAATAATAGGGGTTGACTTGATTTTTTATGACTACCCCTTCCTCTGTCCCCCATACATTCAACATATGTAAGGTCCCTCAGTCAAGTATTGAATTTCAAGCACAGATTCAACTACAGACCAGGGAGCTTTTCGAAAGCCGGCAAATGAATACGGCAAATGAATACACTTTTTGGCCTAAATGCAAAGCCTTATGTTCGGGGCAAATCCAACACAACACGTCACTGAGTAACTGCCTTCTTATTTCCAACCTCCCGAGTGGCGCAGTGGTCTAAGGCACTACATCCAGGCTCTGTCGTAGCCGGCCGCGACCGGGAGACCCATGGGGCGGCGCACAATTGGCCCAGCGTCGTCCAGGGTAGGGGAGGGAATGGCCGGAAGGGATGTTGCTCAGTTGGTAGAGCATGGCGTTTGCAACGCCAGGGTTGTGGGTTTGATTCCCATGGTGGGCCAGTATGAAAAATTAATGTATGCATTCACAAACTGTACGTCGCTCTGGATAAGAGCGTCTGCTAAATGACTAAAATGTAAAATGTGGTGGCTGCATCATGGTATGGCAGGTTTTCTGCATAGAAAAGTCTTGGGCGGGCCGCCTAAGTGTTTTTTTTGGGCCGCCTATGTCCAAACAGTAAAATCTAAAGAACATATTATTATTTTTGGAAATACTTTTCAGAATTGAAGAACGTTTTCAGTGTAAAGTTAAACGACTAAAACTAGACATCAAGTACGTAGAAAAGATAATGGACTTATATATATTTTTATATATTTGTTATATAATTTTAAGATCATCTAGCTAAAGGCTAGAGCTGCCGCTTTCAAGTTGCGGGATAGTAATCTGAACGCTTATAAGACGAACCATCAAACAGGCAAAGCGTCAATACAGGACTAAGACTGAATCCTACTACACCGGCTCTGATGCTCGTCGAATGTGGCAGGGTTTGCAAACTATTACGGACTACAAAGGGAAACCCAGCCGCGAGCTGCCCAGTGACACGAGCCTACCAGACGAGCTAAATGCCCTTTATGCTCGATTCAAGGCAAGCAACACTGAAGCATGCATGAGAGCATCAGCTGTTCCGGACTACTGTGTGATCACGCTCTTCGTAGTCGATGTGAGCAAGACCTTTAAACAGGTCAACATTCACAAGGCCGCAGGGCCAGACGGATTACCAGGGCGTATACTCAGAGCATGCGCGGACCAACTGGCAAGTGTCTTCACTGATATTTTCAACCTCTCCCTGACTGAGTCTGTAATACCTACATGTTTCAAGCAGACCACCATAGTCCCTGTGCCCAAGAATGCGATGATAACCTGCCTAAATGATTACCGCCCCGTAGCACTCACGTCGGTAGCCATGAAGTGCATTAAAAGGCTGGTCATGGCTCACATCAACGCCATCATCCTGGAAACCCTACACCCACTCCATTTCGCATACCGCCCCAACAGATCCACATATGATGCAATCTCAATCGCACTCCACACTGCCCTTTCCCACCTGGACAAAAGGAACACCTATGTGATAATGCTGTTCATTGACTCAGCGTTCAACACCGTAGTGCCCACAAAGCTCATCACTAAGCTAAGGACCCTGGGACTAAACACCTCTCTCTGCAACTGGATCCTGGACTTCCTGACAGGCCGCCCCCCAGGTGGTAAGGGTAGGCAACAACACATCTGCCACGCTGATCCTCAACACCGGGGCCCCTCAGGGGTGCAACCTCTGAGGGGTTGCACCCCTCAGACCTCAACCTCTCCCTCAATGTGAGCAAGACAAAGGAGATGATCGTGGACTACAGGAAAAGGAGGGCTGAACAGGCCCCCATTAACATCGACGGGGCTGTAGTGGAGCGGGTCGAGAGTTTCAAGTTCCTTGGTGTCCACATCACCAACGAACTATCATGGTCCAAACACACCAAGACAGTCGTGAAGAGGGCACGACAACACCTTTTCCCCCTCAGGAGACTGAAAATATTTAGCATGGGTCCCCAGATCCTCAATAAATTCTACAGCTGCACCATCAAGAGCATCCTGACCGGCTGCATCACCGCCTGGTATGGCAACTGCTCGGAATCCGATCGTAAGGCGCTACAGAGGGTAGTGCGTACGGCCCAATACATCACTGGGGCCCAGCTTCCTAACATCCATGACCTATATACTTGGCGGTGTTAGAGGAAGGCCCAATAAATTGTCAAAGACTCCAGTCACCCAAGTCATAGACTGTTCTCTGCTACTGCACGGCAAGCGGTACCGGAGCGCCAAGTCTAGGTCCAAAAGGCTCCTTAATAGCTTCTACCCCCAAACTATAAGACTGCTGAACAATTAATGAAATGGCCACCCAGACTATTTACATTGCCTACAAACCCGCACACTAACGACAACCAAAACATGAACAAACACACAACACACAGTGTGAGACAGAGGGTTAAATAGGAAAGACATAACTACATGATGGGAAACAGGTGTGACCAATTAAGACAAAACAAGTCGAACATAGATCGGTAGCAGCTAGTACTCCGGTGACGACGAACGCCGAAGCCTGCCCGAGCAAGGAGGAGGGGCAGCCTCGGCTGAATCCGTGACAGTACCCCCCCCCTTGACGCGCGGCTCCAGCCATGCGCCGACCCCGGCCTCGGGGACGGCCAGGAGGACGCGGAGCAGGGCGGGCGGATGACTCTGGTGGAAATCCCTCAACATGGAGGGATCGAGGATGTCCCTCCTAGGGACCCAGCACCGTTCCTCCGGACCGTACCCCTCCCACTCCACGAGATACTGCAGGCCCCCCACCCGACGCCTCGAATCCAAGATGGATCGGACCGAGTACGCCGGAGCCCCCTCAATGTCCAGTGGGGGCGGAGGAACCTCCCGTACCTCAGACTCCTGGAGTGGACCAGCTACTACCGGCCTGAGGGGTTAATACGGTAATTAATAGGAAGCTGTAACCTATAACAAACCTCGTTCAATCTCCTCAGGACTTTAAATGGCCCCACAAACCGCCGACCCAGCTTCCGGCAGGGCAGGCGAAGGGGCAGGTTTCGGGTCGAGAGCCAGACCCGGTCCACCGGTGCATACACCGGGGCCTCACTGCGGTGGCGATCGGCGCTCGCCTTTTGTCGCCTGATTGCCCGCTGCAGGTGTACATGAGCAGCGTTCCAGGTCTCTTCCGAGCGCCGAAACCACTCATCCACCGCAGGAGCCTCGATCTGGCTCTGATGCCAAGGTGCCAGGACCAGCTGATAACCTAACACACACTGAAAAGGCGTAAGGTTAGTAGATGAGTGGCGGAGTGAGTTTTGGACCATCTCTGCCCAGGGGATATAACCTGACCACTCCCCCTGCTGGTCCTGGCAATAGGACCTCAGAAACCTACCCACATCCTGGTTAACGCTCTCCACCTGCCCATTACTCTCAGGGTGAAAACCTTATTTTTACAGAAGGCGAGAGCCAAATCGGCATATTCAGGCGCAATGTGCATGGTGGGAACCTGGTTTGGACTTTCCACCGTAGTTGCCCCTACGGAAACACCTACACACCTCCCCAAGCACTGACTTGACCATTCCTTGAGAGCCCTCTGTTGCCATGAAATAGTGGGGTCATGAGAAGTTACCAGGGAAGCCCCAACACAACTGGAAACGCAGGAGAATCAATCAGATATACACTAATTATTTCCTCATGCTCCTCCTGTGTCTTCATCCAGAGTGGCGCTGTGACCTCCCTAATCAGACCTGACCCTAAAGGGCGACTATCTAGGGCATGTATAGGGAAGGGCACATCAACTGGCACAATAGGAATCCCTAACCTACGGGTAAACTGATGATCAATAAAGTTCCCATCTGCGCCTGAATCTACTAGCGCCTTATGCTAGGAATGAGAAGAAAACTCTGGAAATACAACATTTATACACATATGCGCAACAGGGAGCTCTGGGTGAGTTGGGTACCTACTCACCTGAAACGGTTCACCAGTGCGCTGCCTACTGCCTCGACTCCTAGAAGGCCCTCCCCAGCACCGACCAGCAGTGTGTCCTCTGCGGCCACAGTTGGTGCAGGGGACGGCCCCTCTACCGGTCTCCCTCATAGCAGCACCTCCGAGCGCCATAGGGGTAGGGTCGGAGGTGCTGGGGGATGGAATGGACGGCCCCTGATCCGGACGTCCGCGGGTGGCCAACAGGTTATCCAGTCGGATTAACATATCCACCAGTTGGTCCAGGTTTAGGTTGGTGTCCCTGCAGGCCAATTCCCGACGAACGTCCTCCCTTAAGCTGCAACGGTAGTGGTCGATGAGGGCCCTCTCATTCCATCCTGCGCTGGCAGCCAGAGTCCGAAAGTCCAGTGCAAATTCCTGCACGCTCCTCTTCCCCTGTCTGAGGTGGAATAGACGCTCACCCGGGAGGGAACAAACCCGCACACTAATGACAACCAAAACATGAACAAACACGCACAACACACAGTGTGAGACAGAGGGTTAAATAGGGAAGACATAACTACATGATGGGAAACAGGTGTGACCAATTAACACAAAACAAGTCGAACATAGATACATGGATCGGTAGCAGCTAGTACTCCGGTGACGACGAACGCCGAAGCCTGCCCGAGCAAGGAGGAGGGGCAGCCTCGGCTGAATCCGTGACAATAGGGGGTTGTAGATATTCAAATTAAATCTCTCTGTGTGTGTCTCTCTTTCTCTGTCTGTCAGTATGTCTACTTGTCTGTCTCTCTCTTTTTCTCTCTATCCCTTTTTTTTCTTTCTTTCTTTCTTTCTCTTTCTTTCTTTCTTTCTTTCTTTCTTTCTTTCTTTCTTTCTTTCTTTCTTTCTTTCTTTCTTTCTTTCTTTCTTTCTTTCTTTCTTTCTTTCTTTCTCTCTCTCTCTCTCTCTCTCTCTCTCTCTCTCTCTCTCTCTCTCTCTCTCTCTCTCTCTCTCTCTCTCTCTCTCTCTCTCTCTCTCTGTCTCTCTCTCTCTCTCTGTGTCTCTCTCTCTCTCTCTCTCTCTCTCTCTCTCTCTCTCTCTCTCTCTCTCTCTCTCTCTCTCTCTCTCTCTCTCTCTCTCTCTCTCTCTCTCTATCTCTCTGTCCACCCACTCTCTAAGCTCTAACACACCTGATTGTGGACAGCAGATTCCTATAGCTTAAAGACGACTATAGTAGTATTATACCCAAGGGGAAAAACAGTACATACATGCATAGTTTCTGGGCTATAAATAGGAGACCGAGTCAAAGTGCTATTGTGTACTTATGTCTCTTTCTCTCTATATCTGTGTTCATCCCTCTCGCACTCTCCCAGGTGTGTTCTTTGTGCCCTACCTGTTGTTTCTGGTGCTGTGTGGTGTTCCTCTCTTCCTGATGGAGACATCTCTGGGTCAGTATACCAGCCTGGGAGGGGTCAGCGCCTGGAGGAGCATCTGCCCACTGTTCGGAGGTACACACTCACACACACACGCACACTCCTCAAGGTATACACCCATGCACAAATAGGGCTGTTACGGTGACCTTATTACCGGCACACCGGCGGTCACGAGTCATGATGGCAGTCAAATTCCACGTGACCGTTTAGTCACGGTAATTAGGCTTCCCAAGCTCTGATGCTGCTGATGGTCATTAGTAGCCTACCAAACTTGCTATCTGCCTGGTACTCAGCACTCTATTGTCCCTCTAATCACTCTGACATCAATACAAATTTAATCGAAAATCGAATCAAACACTTCATGAGCGCCCATGGGCTCATGTTGAGCAACATTTCTATAGGCTATGCAATTGCGTGAATGATGGCCTCTATTAAAAAGAATAGGATCCCATCAGCTTTCTAATGGCTAGGCCTACTATATTTATTTCTCAACTTTCCTAATATTAAGCACATTGCTTCTCTTTACAACAGGAGGATAGCCTACCTGGCTGGCATGAAAATAAACCATGGGAAAAGCATCCTCCATTCGCTATTTAAGTGCATAGATGACATGTATTTTTTCCCCCTGTTTCAAGACAGGTGCATGATAATGGCCCATTCTAAATCAGAGCAAATTTCACACTTATATTATTTAGTATATGTAAAGACAAGATTAAATCAGGAATAGTCTGATTGGTACAATATTATCCTATCACTTGTGAATTATATACTGTATTATCACTTGTGAATGATGCCCAGCTTGTGTGCAGTAAGGCAAGAAACAGTGCATGCATTTTTTGTGTGACTTTTTCAAATCATAGTCGCACACCTTATGTAGCCTAGCCCATAGACCTATATGTTTTGATAAGGTTTGTATCACAATTAAAGGGGCCAAATAACTTCTTAAAATTAAG
Source organism: Coregonus lavaretus (assembly GCF_964263955.1). Classification (NCBI taxonomy): domain Eukaryota; kingdom Metazoa; phylum Chordata; class Actinopteri; order Salmoniformes; family Salmonidae; genus Coregonus; species Coregonus lavaretus. The sequence continues at coordinate 89,441 of NW_028165182.1, read as the reverse complement.
CACATTAATCCGCTTTACAACGGGTGTAGAGCCTACCTGGCATACATACGCAGCGCGTGAGTTTCAAGTTTGAGGAAGATAATTTTCACCATAAAAATGCAACTTTATAATAAAAGTATTACATGCATAATCGCATTTGCGGTCACTTTTGATAATGGTGTTTTCCAGCTAATTGATTGCATTTTGGAACATTTGCACTTCTATCCTTCTGCTGTGTGCGCATTGCTGCACTTATAATGTGAAGAAATAGACTAGTAGTTTATCAACATTTTAAGCTAAACGTTCTGATCTGTTGCGTCAGCCTCATTGCTTACTAAATGTTTTTTGATGCTAATGGTTGTATTAATTTGGGCTCTATCTCATCCCACAACTGTCCCAGACTATGTCTGGAATATTTATTTCTGGCACAGAATAGAATAGGTCAACTTTTCTACTATGGGGGTTGGTGCTTTTGCTGTTCGTTAGGCCTACTCATCTTGTTGGCTGACGAAAAGTACATGTGGACAGTTCTTCCAACATCTTCAATATGCACCTCAGAATTGGATAAGGATGCACGCAGTTGCGTCACCAATGTGTCTGTCTTCACTTGTAGCCTGTGAGAAAGACCTGATCATTGGCTAATCGTAGTCACCTTTCAGTGGCAATCACAGGTGGCCGGTGGCACCGTAATTGGGGAGGACTGGCTCATGGTAATGGCTGGAACAGTGTAAATGGAATGGTATCGAATACATCAAACACATGGTTTCCATTGGTTTGATACCATTCCATTGACTCCATTTCAGTCATTGGAAGGTTTGCTCTTCTGTTCTAATCTATGTGGAATATTTTTTTTGCTTGTTAACTTTGCTCTCCTTGGTGGCTTTCTACAGAAACCTTTTTAACCAAAAAACTGAAGTCAGACCCCTACTTAATGAGAACTGAATCATCCCAAATTTCATCAGGATCTTTGTGTCAAAATACATTTTTTGATTTGTCAACACAGCTCCTTCCTGTTCACTTCCTAAGTACTGGGATGACACACATGACAAGTCATCAGTTTACTCAGCTAAGTCTCTAGTTTCAGTGGGGAAAAGTACACTAAAATCTTTGCAGAAATATCTATGTGTTTTTGCAAACTTTGAATAGTCTACATCTGGCTAACCAATGAAGTAATCCAAAAGTAATCAGATATCATTACTCATTTTGAAAATCCAATGGATTATGTTATTCGCACGTACACACACATATACACACACGCACCTTTTATACATGCCGTACTTGACGAATACAATTTGAATTGATTTTAATACATTGTCATGCTGACAATCTGTTATGCTGACACATGCCCTGATTAGATCGATGTGTGACCATTCCCTGGAGTGGACACTTAACTCTTATATTTCCCTTAATGACTTACACACACACACATGTTCAAAGTCACACACACTCTCACTCATCTGTGGTGCCATGTGTTATTGTTTGTTTTGACAAAACAGTGAGAGGGTTTAGGTTTTTGTTTAGTTGGATTGGATTGGACAGTTTGAAATTAATGAGTTAAAACCAAATTCTTGATGATGATATCTACATCTCTAGATTGAACCATAAACTGTTCAGGTGTTGTCACGACTTCCGCCGAGGCTGCCCCCCACTCCTGGTTCGGGCAGGCTTCGGCGTTTGTCGTCACCGGAGTGCTAGCTACTGCTGATCCCATTCTCATCACTCCACTGGTCATGTCTTGTCAATCACACACACCTGGTGCTCATTCCCCTAATTAGTATGTGTATAAGTGTTCCCTCTGTTCCCCTTGTCTTTGTGAGTGATTGTTTTGTTGTGAGAGCGTGTAGCTCGGTTGAGCTACATTTCATTGTGTTTATGCCAAGGTGGATGTTTTCCCTTCTAATAGTTTTGTTTGACGCTTGGGGCATTTGATTTACGCAAACGGATTAAACTCTGGACTTCGGTATTTTACCTCCTGCACCTGACTCCTTCTTTCACACCTCGTTACAGGTGTAGCAGAGTTAGCTTGGTGTAACATAGGTACAGTAGCTTGGTGGAGCAGAGGTATAGGTAAGCTAAGCTACACCCAACCCTCTCGTTGGATCTTATTCTCCAATAGTCTCCTCGTCTCCCTCAGACATTTTTAGAAGGAGATGAGTCTAGGAAATACTTTTCAGTCTCACCCACTGTATCCTACTACTCCAACTGCATTGTCTCAACCAGGCATAGTCATTGCGCGTCTCACGAGACACATGCATCTCTCAGTGACTTAATTGGTGGCTCGCGGCAATAATCTGAAAGAATGTGTTTTCCTCAGTCAGCTGAATACGCCGCTTAGTTCAAAGAACCGTGGTATTAGTGGCGGTTTCTAGGAATACATTTTGGCTCTAGATTTTCAACATTTTGAGCTATTACCATCCCTGAAAGCTAAGACTTTCAGGAACAAGTATGTCTTCTGTTTCCATCTAAGACACAAGCTGTGCAGGATTTTTTAGAAGGGAGAGTGTTGAATCTGCACAGGATAACTGAGGGAAATGAATTGATTCTCCATAAACGATCATACATAAGATTGTTTGATGATCATCCCTGATGTTTTCCTGAACATTACAATACCTTTCTGATGCATTTCAATCATTCCAAAGACTGCTTCCTTCAGACTGAAATTTGCCATTACCTGATTTGACATAGCTTCTGCTAGATAACTTTTATTGAGATAATGGCAATAAGGTCAAATTCTAACGATTCATCACATTTGTTTCTGATACCCCCAAGTGTCCTAAAGTAGAGAATCAGGTAATCAAATAGCTTGATGGTCCATGTTAATAAATAGGAATATAATGTATAAATCCATTTAATATCATGAATTAATCAATTTGACTTTGTGACCCCCTCCAACCCCCGTTCTCCAAACGCAGAGTGATTTTGTTTTACAAAAGTGGTTCCCTCTGAAATATTAGTGACTAGCACTGGTCTAAACTGTTCAACCTGGGACATGTTCATAAGGGAACACCGTAGCAAAACATTTTACAACTGAAAACAAAAACATCTCTTATTAAGTTCAGATATTGCCTACCCGTTTTCTCTGTTTTGTGCTGTTCTGTCCCGTTTCGTAACCTGGGTACCAGTCTGTTTGTGCCATCATGCCACGCCTTGCCACTCCTTGTCATGCAAAACATGTTTGGCATGACAAGGAGTGGCATGGTGGCTCAAATAGACTGGTACCCCGGCTCTCTGCTTGGTGCCTGCTGAACACAACCCGGGTTTGGTACACCTACAGGTGGAGCCAGTCAGATGACTGTAGCTTCTTAGCGAAGCCACCTGGTCGACACACTGTAAATGTTGTCTATCTTGTAAACAAGCTGGTGTTAGAACTATCTGCCTCTGGATAGCTTTCCGTTTCACGTAAACTTGCCTCTTCCTCCTCCTCCTCCTCTCCCCCTCCTCCAGACAGCTGCTGTTCTCTGTCCATATGGCCCACAGCTGCACAGACGCACTCACATGCTCGTACACATACACACACACACATACAATGCATTCAGAAAGTATTCAGACCCCTTCCCTTTTTCCACATTTTGTTACGTTACAGCCTTATTCTAAAATGGATTAAATACATTATTTTCCTCATCAATCTGCACACAATACCCCATAATGACAAAGTGAAAACAGGTTTGTAGAAATTTTTACAAATGTATAATAAAAATAAAAATAAAAAAATATATATATATACTTTATTTACATAAGTATTCAGACCCTTTGCTATGAGACTCGAAATTGAGCTCAGGTGCATCCTGTTTCCATTGATCATCCTTGAGATCTTTCTACATATTGAATGGACATGATTTGGAAAGGCACACACCTGTCTATATAAGATCCCACAGTTGACAGTGCATGGCATAGCAAAAACCAAGCCATGAGGTCGAAGGAATTGGCCGTAGAGCTCCGAGAGAGGATTTTGTCGAAGCACAGATCTGGGGAAGGGTACCAAAAAATGTCTGCAGCATTGAAGGTCCCCAAGAACACAGTGGCCTCCATCTGCAGGGACTGGGAGACTAGTCAGGATCGAGGGAATGATAAACAGAGCAAAGTACAGAGAGATCCTTGATGAAAACCTGCTCCAGAGCGCTCAGGACCTCAGACTGGGGGTGAAGGTTCACCTACCAACAGGACAACAACCATAAGCACACAGCCAAGACAATGTAGTAGTGCCTTCTGGACAAGTCTCTGAATGTCCTTGAGTGGCCCAGCCAGAGCACGGAATTGAACCCGATCGAACATCTCTGGAGAGACCTGAAAATAGCTGTGCAGCGACGCTCTCCATCCAACCTGACAGAGCTTGAGAGGATCAGCAGAGAAGAATGGGAGAAACTCCCCAAATACAGGTATGCCAAGCTTGTAGCGTCATACCCAAGAAGACTCTAATCGCTTCAACAAAGTACTGAGGAAAGGGTCTAAATACATTTACATTTTAGCGGACACTCTTATCCAGAGCAACTTACAGTTAGTGAGTGCATACATTATTTTTTCATACTGGCCCCCCGTGGGAATCAAACCCACATCCCTGGCATTGCAAACGCCATGCTCTACCAACTTAGCTACATCCCTGCCAGCCATTCCCTCCTCTACCCTGGGCCAATTGTGCACCACCCCATGGGTCTCCCGGTCGCGTCCGGCTACAACGGATCCTGGATTCAAACCAGGATCTCTAGTGGCACAGCTAGCACTGCGATGCAGTGCCTTAGACCACTGCCCCACTCGGGAGACACCCGTAAATGTGATATTTCCGTTTTTTATTTTTAATACATTTGCAAAACTTTCCAAAAACCTGTTTTTGCTTTGTCGTTCACACAACTCGCTGTAAACACACCTGAGCCCAGATCAGTCAGCAAGTGTGTTTACAGCGAGTTGTGTGAAGGCCAACAGACTCATGTGTTAGCAGATGGACAAGCAGATGGACAAACAGATGGGCTCCCGAGTGGCGCAGTGGTCTAAGGCGCTGCATCTCAGTGCTAGAGGCGTCACTACAGACCCTGGTTCGATTCCAGGCTGTATCACAATCCGGCCGTGATTGGGAGTCCCATAGGGCAGCGCGCAATTGGCCCAACGTTGTCTGGGTTTGGCTGTCATTGTAAATAAGAATTTGTTCTTAACTGACTTGCCTAGTTAAACAAAACAAACACATCTGTGTTTTGGTACATGTAGTACTAGCTACTAGTAGATTTGTAGATGTGTGTGTGTGTGTTCGTGTGTGTCATTCGTGTTTGTGTGTCTGTCTGTGCATGTGTGTGTGCTCTTTAGTGTGTCCTAAGTTTTAAGGGTGAAATCCTATCTTGAAAGCTATGCATGCATGTAACTCAAATGTATGTCCACATTTACTGTACCCTTGTTAATCTATGATTTAGTAACGACCACTCAATGTGATTGGTTAAATTCACGAAATAGCACAGCAAATGCACACTAACTGTTCTATTTGAATTAAAACTGTGTATCCATGAGAATGTATGTCTTTTTTCCTGTGCCTGCGTGTGTGTTGTCTGTGTGCCTCTGCCTGTGTTTGAGTGTGTGGGTGTGTAACTGCCGTTATTAATGCAATAAAGGTCTGACAAAGTTTTAGACACTTTTGGTACTTTTGTATCCATGAGTGTCCATGTGACTTTTGAAATGTTTGAATCCTTCTTGAATGTATTGTTATATTCATGTATTTAACCTTTATTTAACCAGGTTAGTTTCAAGAGAGACCTGGACCTGGAATGTGATTTTTAGATTTAAATAAAGTATTTGAAATGTGTTTCCACAGGTCTGGGCTTTGCCAGTCAGGTGATGATCCTCCATGGGTGTGTGTACTACATTGTGGTCCTGGCATGGGCTCTCTTCTACCTGGGCCACAGCTTCCAGTCAGAGCTGCCCTGGGCCCACTGCAACAACACCTGAAACACAGGTACACCATGCACTGATACCCTTTTCACACTACTGAGTCAAGCTGAGCCAAGCTGTACTTGGCTGGCCTGGTTACGCATCCAAAATAGTTGCTGGAACCTTACTGGAAGTTGGGGATGATGATGGGTTATCTTATTTTCAAAGAGGTCATGTCAAATAGGCCTACATATGTCAACTACTGTCAAATATTTGAAAGCATTGGAGGTGTACTTGATTAGGTTGGAGTTTGCATTTTTGGGACTATTCCAATGGTTCCATTGTACTGGAAAAATTAAATCAAGTGCAGCTCAATTAGCTGGTCCAAGTATTTGAAAGTATTTGACCTACAGGAGCCTATGTACCTATTTGACCCAGGTTTTTTTTGGCAGTTGCTATTAAACCACTTTTTTTTCCTTTGGAAGAGAAAGAGGTATGTGATGTTATGGATTATGAGTTGAGTTGAGCTAAATTTAGTTGAGTTAAGGTGATCATGTGTTGAAGTTCTGTCTATGTCTTGTAGATGCCTGTGTGTTGTTTGACTGTCAGAACCTAACCTCTGGGACCAGCCTACCAGAGAATGCTACCTCACCTGTCATCGAGTTCTGGGAGTGAGTCTCAGCCACATTCCTTACAACACTACTGCATTTTGTTTTCTTAAAAATTAAGGTAAAGGGGCTTTATATGCAGCTGTGGGCTGGCATTTTTAAATGTGAGGTATTAACAATGGTGTGTTCGTGAATAGCCAAAGTACATATTAGGGGATATAGAGAAGACTGGAGAGGAGAAGGACATTGCAGACGAGGTAGGGTCCCATTTCCAACAGGGGTTTGGTTTTAGGGGTTCAGCTTTACCAAGAGTAGAGTGATCATAATCTACCTGTGGCATTACAGTGGCTCTAATCAGGCTCATGCTTAGTCTTGTATGTATTGGGGTTATTATTAGCTGTGTGTGTGTGTGTGTGTGTGTGTTTGTGTCCAGGCGGGAGGTCTTGCAGTTGTCCAGTGGACCAGATGTGCTGGGGCCAGTCAGCTGGAGGCTGGCTCTGTGTCTGCTGCTAGTCTGGGTCGTCTGCTACTTCTGTGTGTGGAAGGGGGTCAAATCCACTGGCAAGGTGAGCACAAATACACATACGTACAGTGGGGTCTGAAATTATTGACACCCTTGACAGAGATTAGCAAAAAATACTGTATAAAATAAATAATTCAAATACTGACCTATATTGTATGACATTTTTACTTAGAGAAAGATATTTTGTTATATTTGGTCCTCAAAAAGGTAGGGTTCAAAATGATTGACACCCCTGTTTTCAATACCTTTCAATACCTCACCTTGTTTTTTGAGATTGGAGGACACATTGGGAGTAATCTTAGACCATTCCTCCATATGGAATCTTTCCAGATCCTTGATATCCTTCGTCTGCGCTTATGGACTGCCGTCTTCCATTCAAACCACAGGTTTTCAATGGTGTTCAAGTCTGGAAACTGAGATGGCCATTGCAAAATGTTAATTTTGTGGTCAATTAACCATTTCTTTGTGGATTTTGATGTGTGCTTGAGGTTATTGTCTTGCTGGAAGATCCACTTGTGGCCAAGTTTCATCCTCCTGGAAAGATTCTGTATGGAGGAATGGTCTAAGATCACTCTCAATGTGTTCTCCAATCTTACTAATATAAAATATTAGTTGTTAAAAAATATATATTTCTCTGAGCAATTGTATTAGTATAGAATAATATCATTTTCCAATTTATTGAACATACAATATAGCTCAGTGTTTGAATTATTTATTTTATACAGTCATTTTTGCTCATCTTCATCAAGGGTGTCAATAATTTCACTGTACATACATGCATACATACACACACATACAGCACCAGTCAAAAGTTTGGACACACGTACTCATTCAAGGGTTTTTCTTAATTTTTTTACTATTTTCTACATTGTAGAATAATAGTGAAGACATCAAAACTATGAAATAACACATATGGAATCATGTAGTAACCAAATAAGTGTTAAACAAATCAAAATATATTTTATATTTGAGATTCTTCAAATAGCCACCCTTTGCCTTGATGACAGCTTTGCACACTCTTGGCATGCTCTCAACCAGCTTCACCTGGAATGCTTTTCCAACAGTCTTGAAGGAGTTTCCACATATGCTGAGCACTTGTTGGCTGCTTTTCCTTCACTCTGCCGTCCGACTCATCCCAAACCATCTCAATTGGGTTGAGGTCGGGGGATTGTGGAGGCCAGGTCATCTGATGCAGCACTCCATCACTCTCCTTCTTGGTAAAATAGTCCTTACACAGCCTGGGGGTGTGTTGGGTCATTGTCCTGATGAAAAACAAATGATAGTCCCACTAAGCCCAAACCAGATGGGATGGCGTATCGCTGCAGAATGCTGTGGTAGCCATGCTGGTTAAGTGTGCCTTGAATTCAAAATAAATCACAGACAGTGTTACCAGCAAAGCACCCCCACACCATATCACCTCCTCCTCCATGCTTTACGGTGGGAAATACACATGCAGAGATCATCCGTTCACCCACACCGCGTTTCACAAAGACACGGCGGTTGGAACCAAAAATCTCCAATTTGGACTCCAGACCATAGGACAAATTTCCACCAGTCTAATGTCCATTGCTCGTGTTTCTTGGCCCAAGCAAGTCTCTTCTTCTTATTGGTGTCCTTTAGTAGTGGTTTCTTTGCAGCAATTCGACCATGAAGGCCTGATTCACGCAGTCTCCTCTGAACAGTTGATGTTGAGATGTGTCTCTTACTTGAACTCTGTGAAGCATTTATTTGGGCTGCAATCTGAGGTGCAGTTAACTCTAATGAACGTATCCTCTGCAGCAGAGGTAACTCTGGGTGTTCCTTTTCTGTGGCGGTCCTCATGAGAGCCAGTTTCATCATAGCGCTTGATGGTTTTTGTGACTGCACTTGCAGAAACTTTCATAGTTCTTGACATTTTCCTGATTGACTGACCTTCATGTCTTAAAGTAATGATGGACTGTCATTTCTCTTTGCTTATTTGAGATATTCTTGCCATAATATGGACTTGGTCTTTTACCAAATAGGGCTATCTTCTGTATACCCCCCTACCTTGTCACAAAACAACTGATTGGCTCAAAGAAGGAAATAGATTCCACAAATTAACACCTCTTAATTGAAATGCATTCCAAGTGACTACCTCATGTAGCTGGTTGAGAGAATGCCAATATTGTGCAAAGCTATCAGCAAGGAAAGGGTGGCTATTTGAAGAATCTCAAATATAAATTATATTTTGATTTGTTTAACACTTTTTTGGTTACTACATGATTCCATATGTGTTATTTCATAGTTTGATGTCTTCACTATTATTCTACAATGTAAAAAATAGTCAAAATAAAGGAAAACCCTTGAATGAGTAGGTGTGTCCAAACTTTTGACTGGTAGTTTATATACAGTTGAAGTCAGAAGTTTACATACACCTTAGCCAAATACATTTACTCAGTTTTTCACAATTCCTGACATTTAATCCTAGTAAAAGTTCCCTGTCTTAGGTCAGTTAGGATCACCACTTTATTTTAAGAATGTGAAATGTCAGGATAATAGTAGAGAATTATTTCTTTCAGCTTTGATTTCTTTCATCACATTCCCAGTGGGTCAGACGTTTACATACACTCAATTAGTATTTGGTAGCATTGCCTTTACATTGTTTAACTTGGGTCAAACGTTTCGGGTAGTCTTCCACAAGCTTCCCACAATAAGTTGGGTGAATTTTGGCCCATTCCTCCTGACAGAGCTGGTATAACTGAGTCAGGTTTGTAGGCCTCCTTGCTCACACACGCTTTTTCAGTTCTGCCCACACATTATTTATAGGATTGAGGTCAGGGCTTTGTGATGGCCACTCCAATACCTTGACTTTGTTGTCCTTAAGCCATTTTGCCACAACTTTGGAAGTATGCTTGGGGTCATTGTCCATTTGGAAGACCCATTTGCGACCAAGCTTTAACTTCCTGACTGATGTCTTGAGATGTTGCTTCAATATATCCACATAACTTTGTCCTTCCTCATGATGCCATCTATTTTGTGAAGTGCACCAGTCCCTCCTGCAGCAAAGCACCCCCACAGCATGATGCTGCCACCCCCGTGCTTCACGGTTGGGATGGTGTTCTCCGGCTTGCAAGCTCCCCCTTTTTCCTCCGAACATAACGATGGTCATTATGGCCAAACAGTTCTATTTTTGTTTCATCAGACCCGAGGACATTTCTCCAAAATGTACGATCTTTGTCCCCATGTGCAGTTGCAAACCGTAGTCTGGCTTTTTTAATGGCGGTTTTGGAGCAGTGGCTTCTTCCTTGCTGAGCGGCCTTTCAGGTTATGTCGATATAGGACTCGTTTTACTGTGGATATAGATACTTTGTACCTGTTTCCTCCAGCATCTTCACTAGGTCCTTTGCTGTTGTTCTGGGATTGATTTGCACTTTTCGCACCAAAGTACGTTCATCTCTAGGAGACAGAACGCGTTTCCTTCCTGAGCGGTATGACGGCTGCGTGGTCCCATGGTGTTTATACTTACGTACTATTGTTTGTACAGATGAATGTGGTACCTTCAGGCGTTTGGAAATTGCTCCCAAGGATGAACCAGACTTGTGGAGGTCTACATTTTCTTTTCTGAGGTCTTGGCTGATTTCTTTTGATTTTCCCATGATGTCAAGCGAAGAGGCACTGAGTTTGAAGGTAGGCCTTGAAATACATCCACAGGTACACCTCCAATTGACTCCAATGATGTCAATTAGCCTATCAGAAGCTTCTAAAGCCATGACATCATTTTCTGGAATTTTCCAAGCTGTTTAAAGGCACAGTCAACTTAGTGAATGTAAATTTCTGACCCACTGGAATTGTGATACAGTGAATTATAAGTCAAATAATCTGTCTGTAAAAAATTGTTGGAAAAATGACTTGTCATGCACAAAGTAGATGTCCTAACCGACTTGCCAAAACTATAGTTTGTTAACAAGAAATTTGTGGAGTGGTTGAAAAACAAGTTTTTTAATGACTCCAACCTAAGTGTATGTAAACTTCCGACTTCAACTGTGTGTGTGTATATATATATATATACACACACACACACACATACATCTCCCACACCAACCCTCAAACACACCCCTGAGCAATTCCAGACTCAGATACCACACATAGAAATACTTTTTCAGAAACCACCTCAAGAAAACACTCACCAATGAGCTTAACCAAAAACCATCACACACAACACCCATTCTGGCTTATTCCTATGGTTTTCATGCACTCCTTCTAATCAGGGACTGATTCAGACCTGGGACACCAGGTGAGTGCAATTAACTACCAGGTAGAAACATAAAAGTGTTTCAGCCCTCCAGGACCGGAATTGAACAGCCCTGCTATAGACCTACAGTAATCCTACCTCCTATGCTATGGGAGTACTGTACATGAAGGATTCCACTTAACCCTTCATGGCCAATGGATTTGAAATGTACAGTATATATATGTGGTTGACATAGAAGGTATCATAGCTGTACAGTTAAATATGTGATTGATATAGAATCTAGATTTTAGAAGGTATCATGCCATTTTCGGTTGGATTTGAGATGTACAGTACAAGATATGATTGATCTAGAAGCTATCCTACTGTTGTTCCAGGTGGTCTACCTTACCGCCACGTTCCCTTACGTGATGCTGGCCATCCTGCTGGTACGTGGTATCACCCTGCCTGGTGCTGCCCAGGGCATCGTCTACTACCTCAATCCCAACATCACCCGCCTGGCAGACCCACAGGTACCCTCATACCCACCCTCATACCCACCCACTACCCACGCCCATACCCGCCAACATACTGGGTCTTTTTCATTAGGCACAAAACTGAAGAAAACTGACTGAAACAGGGAGAGACTATCAGGACTTGTCCAATAAGAAACGCTTACATTGTGAAACCTTTTAGAACGTTTTCCAATGTGTGCCCTAGTAAACACGACCCTGGTAACCATGCCTAATGTCTGAGAGGATACTGATTGTACTGGCTGCTTTCTAGCCAGTCCCAAGCGCCCCTCTATTGGAGTAGGTCTAGTCTGAATCAGTCTATGTAGGGTGTCCACCCACTCCGCCCAGAGTGGGTAAAAACGCACTTTGATGATGACACTTCACTTTCTTATGTTATAAGTACATTTTACCAAGACAAATATGAATATTCGGCTTGGACGACATACCATATATACCGGTGGCGGTCGGTGCCGTTTAAGATTAGGGAGGATGATTTTGTTTTCTTTGAGCATGGCCTTATTTCTATTACAGCATATTGGATGACTGTCATTCATATTCCATTTACCCAGCTCAATGTAACATCGATAGGTTTAGGCTACTACATGATACTTGAATTTGCCCTATACCCATCATGAGGTTGCTACAACCTAGCCTACAAGTTTCTAACGTAGGTGCACAGGTCGAGAGACAAATTGGAGTAATCAAGGTGACAGACAGTGACTCATTCAATACCATCTTGCACACTCTTGCCTGCATCTAGCTGATCTGGGGTGTAATCATTTGTCGAAACAGTTGCAAAACCTTCAGTTTCGCAACTAAAACAAGAAGTTTCTATTGGAAATAATTCAGCTCGGTTCGTCCCTGTTTCGTTGAATTTGCTTCCATTTAAGAAACATTTTGCAACAGAATCGGCAGAATAAATATACCCCTGATCACCCACGCACACAGTTCACTTTCTTAGAAGCCACATACAGCATCATCACTTTCCTCATTGTATAAATCCTTCTCGCATCTATGCGCTCTCCTCCTCACCTTCTCCCTTTGTTTGTGGACTTCAGTGCACAACACAACAGCTGTCTGTGACCAAGTGAAAAAACCTCTCCAAGCCAAACCTTCATACCATAACCATTAACCACAACACAGCCTACATAGTTGTCACCATATTATCTAACGTCATAGTCAACATAGCTACTAGAACTAACTCGTTAGTAAACCCACAATCCAATCCATATGTACAATCACACAATACAGTGTACAGCAAGCTGTTTAGCAGTTACACCGGCCAGCCCCGGTGGCAATAAATTAATAAAACCAAAAGCTTACTTTCACTTGGAAGAGTTGCAGTGTTGAATAGCCTTAGCCAGCTAGCTAACATAAATAGCATTTGTCTCACTGTTTGAGTCAGGTTGTTGAACAGGCTAAAGTAGCTGCATTAGCTGGCTAAGTAAGTGAAAGGTAAACTAAGTAGAATAAAAAAAATACAACAAAATATAGCTAGCTCTCTCTCTCTCTCTGCTGCTTCTCCTTTATTTTTGAAGAAATTAATTTGTTCAAAACTGTTCAACTATTGTCATTCAGCTACTCACCACACACTGCAGTGCTAGCTAGCTGTAGTTTATGCTTTCGATACTAGATTCATTCTCTGATCCTTTGAGTGGATGGATAATATGTTTATTCATGCTGCAAGAGCTCTGATAGGTTGGAGGACGTCCTCCGGAAGTCATCATAATTAGGCCTGTGGCGGTCACGAAATTTTGCCAGCCGGTGATTGTCAAGCAAATAACTGTCGGTCTCACGGTAATTGACCATTAATTAACATAAACACATTTAGCATCTCCTGGCTTCCACACATAGCCTACAAGCCACTGATGCAGACCTTTGGAACATCTACATTTTTAAAAGTCGTATTAAATCCATGTAATATAGCCTACACCTTCACAATAAATCCATGTTTTATTTTAGACAGGTCTAAAGAAACATGATATGAAGAAAATGTAGTCTATTTCAGAAGAAAATAATAGCATACTCTGAGTTGTCCTTATGTTAGGTCCTGATCTGGCTATGCCATATGGCTGTGGGCTACACTAGTTCATTTAGCAGACAAGATTTGGCTAGAATTCTGCTACATTATTTTATATTATTTTGTAGTATGAAGAATACAATTGAACAAAGCTGAATAAAATAGAAAGGATATTTTCTCCAATCGATTTGAGGGAGTTCTGTGTTGTGCGGTTAGCAAAGAAATAGGTACTCCTATGTGCTTAATTTAGAGTTATTAATGTAACTTTAGTTGTTCTACAAACTTTGGCCTATATGTTTTGATTTTTAATACATTGTAAGGCTACATGATGCGAATCTAATGATGATTTGAAAAAAGTTGCTTGAAAGGCATGAGCTTTGTTTTTTTGCGCAGGCAGTACACACTTCATCAGTTTCTAATTCACAATTTGACAAGCACTTGATAATGCCTTGAATTTCACAGCGGCATCCCCTTTGTGTGGCCATAATGCACCCTAAAAAAATCCACGCCTTGTGTGGCCGTTGTTCCCTTCTCCCTTTGTGCTGCGTCCCCCCCGAAGGACCTCTCACTTACATGCGTGATCGGGTCTTTCTCACAGGCTACCACTTCGGGGACGCAACTGCGTGCATCCTTATCCAATTCCGAGGTGCATATTGAAGATATTGGAAGAACTGTCCACATTTACTTTTCGTCAGCAAACAAGATGAGTAGGCCTAACGAACTGCAAAAGCATTAGCCTATGTCAATCTACTATCCCCCATAATACAAAAGTTGACCGATTCTATTCTGTGCGAGAAATAAATATTCCAAATATAGTCTGGGACAGTTGTGGGATGCGATAGATCCCAAATTAATACAACCAGTAGCATCCCACTTTTTTTCTACACAATGAGGCTGACACAACAGATCAGAACGTTTAGCTTAAAATGTGATAAACTATTAGGCTATTTCTTCAAATTATAAGCGCAGCAATGCACACACGGCAGTAGGCTATAAGCGCGAATGTTCCATTAGTGGGAAAACACCATTATCAAAAGGGACTGTTAATGCGATTATGCATGTAATGCTTTTATTATAAAGGTGCATTTTTATGGTGAAAATTATCTTCACCAAACTTGAAACTCACGTGCTGCTTATGTATGCCAGTTAGGCTTTACACCCCTTGTAAAGCGGATTAATGTGCTTAATTTCTAGAAGTTATTTGGCCACTTTAGTTGTGATACAAACCTTGTCAAAACATATAAGCATATAAACATATATATGGGCTAGGCTACATGAGGTGTGTGACTATGATTAGAAAAAGTCGCCAAAAAAAGGCATTGTTTCTTACCTTACGCTGGGCATCATTCACAAGTGATAATATATAATTCACAAGTGATATGCTAATATTGTCACCCATCAGACTATTCTTGATTTAATCTTGTCTTTACATACACTACCAGTTAAAGGTTTGGACACACCTACTCATTTAAGGGTTATTCTTTATTTTGACTATTTTTTACATTGTAGAATAATAGTGAAGACATCAAAACTATGTAATAACACATATGGAATCATGTAGTAACCAAAAAAGTGTTAAACAAATCAAAAAATATTTGAGATTCTTCAAATAGCCACCCTTTGCCTTGATGACAGCTTTGCACACTCTTGGCATACTGTGGACTTTCCACCGTAGTTGCCCCTACGGAAACACCCTTGAGGTGAACTGGGTAACTTGTTCACCTCAAGTAAAGCCCTTCTAGTAACCAAACCTCCTGAATCAAGATCCATGTTGCCTAAATTGTCTTTAGCGTTTATTTTATTTTTTATAGCTGCCCTTGTGTGTACTTCCGGTAATACTGTATGAAAATATGGATACCGCCTAACCCTAATGATTATTGTGGTGAGTGATTTTGAAGGAGTCAGGCGCAGGAGAGTAAATCAGAGAATAAAAGGTTTATTCCGAAAACACAGCGGTACGCAGCAAGGCGTCAAACAACTCCAGTGCGGAAATCAGACGCACTGGAAACAACAAGGCACACGGGTGAAATATCCCGCCGATACGACATACACAGAGCTCCACCGAGCTAATATAACCTTCACAATAAACAATCACACACAAAGACAAGGGGGCAGAGGGAACACTTCTACAGGTACTGATGAGGGGATATGAACCAGGTGTGTGTAATAAACAAGACAAAAAAAATGGAATGATGAGATGAGGAGCGGCAGTGGCTAGAAGGCCGATGACGACGAACGAAGAAGCCTGCCCGAACAAGGAGAGGAGGCCGCTTCCGAGGAAGTCGTGACAATTATTCATGTTCTGAATCGTTCAGTAGGGTCTTTCTCTGACGTTTCATTAACAGTACATCCAAAAAGTTGGATTTCGTAACCTAGTACAGTTGAAGTCGTAAGTGTTCATACACTTAGGTTGGAGTCATTAAAACTCGTTTTTCAACCACTCCACAAATGTCTTGTTAACAAACTATAGTTTTGGCAAGTCGGTTAAGACGTCTACTTTGTGCATGACACAAGTCATTTTTGCAACAATTGTTTACAGACAGATTATTTCACTAATAATTCACTGTATCACAATTCCAGTGGGTCAGAAGTTTACACACACTAAGTTGACTGTGCCTTTCAACAGCTTGGAAAATTCCAGAAAATGATGTCATGGCTTTAGAAGCTTCTGGTAGGCTAATTGACATCATTGGAGTCAATTGGAGGTGTACCTTTGGATGTATTTCAAGGCCTACCTTCAAACTCAGTGCCTCTTTGCTTGACATCATGGGATAATCAAAAGAAATCAGCCAAGACCTCAGAAAAAAAATGGTAGTCCTCCACAAGTCTGGTTCATCCTTGGGAGCAATGTACAAACAATAGTACGCAAGTATAAACACCATGGGACCACGCAGCCGTCATACCACTCAGGAAGGAGACGTGTTCTGTCTCCTAGAGATGAACATACTTTGGTGCGAAAAGTGCAAGTCAATCCCAGAACAACAGCAAAGGACCTTGTGAAGATGCTGGACGAAACAGGTACAAAAGTATATATATACACAGTAAAACGAGTCCTATATAGACATAACCTGAAAGGCCGCTCAGCAAGGAAGAAGCCACTGCTCCAAAACCGCCATAAAAAAGCCAGACTACGGTTTGCAACTGCACATGGGGACAAAGATCGTAGGTGACAGGACGGCTGCACCGTATTGAGGGGAGGATGGATGGGGCCATGTATCGCGAGATCTTGGCCAACAACCTCCTTCCCTCAGTAAGAGCATTGAAGATGGGTCGTGGCTGGGTCTTCCAGCATGACAACGACCCGAAACACACAGCTAGGGCAACTAAGGAGTGGCTCCGTAAGAAGCATCTCAAGGTCCTGGAGTGGCCTAGCCAGTCTCCAGACCTGAACCCAATAGAACATCTTTGGAGGGAGCTGAAAGTCCGTATTGCCCAGCGACGACAGCCCCGAAACCTGAAGGATCTGGAGAAGGTCTGTATGGAGGAGTGGGCCAAAATCCCTGCTGCAGTGTGTGCAATCCTGGTCAAGACCTACAGGAAACGTATGATCTCTGTAATTAAAAACAAAGGTTTCTGTACCAAATATTAAGTTCTGCTTTTCTGATGTATCAAATATTTCTGTCATGCAATAACATGCAAATGAATTACTTAAAAATCATACAATGTGATTTTCTGGATTTTTGTTTTAGATTCCATCTATCACAGTTGAAGTGTACCTATGATAAAAATTACAGACCTCTACATGCTTTGTAAGTAGGAAAACCTGCAAAATCGGCAGTGTATCAAATACTTGTTCTCCCCACTGTAGATGGGAGGGGTTGAGGGTAGCTGAAGGATGGATGGAATTAAAAACAGAAAACAAATAACTATTGTAAAATACATTGTGTCTGTAAAATTGATATAGTATGTATAAACTGGAAGTAGAAGCCTAAGTGTTGCTGTCCATTAGTTTACTCCAATTCGGGGAGGGGTGTAAGGGTTAGGGGAACATAATAAAGGAAAATATATTTATATATATATATATATATATATATATATATATATGCAGACATATTTTTTTTATAACATTACCCATTGCTAAAATTATGCATTTCTGATTCGACACTCTAGTCTATGCATCTATCTATGCAGCCACCCTCTCTCTATCTCTCTGTCTTTGTCTTTCTTTTCTTTCTTTCTCTCTCTCTCTTTTTGTCTTGCTCCCTCCTTCTTTCTCTCTCTCGCTCTCTCTCTACTTTTACCCTTTCTCTTTCCCTCATTTTTTTCTCTCCATCTTTCCTTCCTTCCATCCATCTCTATCTATCTGTCCATCTCTGTTTAGGTATGGATGGATGCGGGGACTCAGATCTTCTTCTCTTATGGCATCTGTCTGGGGAGCCTTACCGCCCTGGGCAGCTACAACAAATACAACAACGACTGCTATAAGTGAGCCTCATACACGCACACACACACAGTAGATGATACAACAAACCAAATTCACAAAGTGGTACTAATTTCATCAATTTAGCTCACCAAGACAAATAAAGCAAAGGAATAATTTAACCTTTCAATTTTCATCTCATGACTTGGCAAAATTAACCGTAGAACTTGAAGTTGATGAACATTTGCTTTTGAAGGGACTCCCTGGCTTTGTTCCAAATGGCACCCTATTTACTATGTAGTGTACTACTTATGACCCAGTAATAGGGAGACATTTAGGAGGCAGACCCCGACTCCCAGTCCCCAGATGTTTTACATAAAGAATGCCTGGAATGACAGGGAAAACACAGAGGCCGTACCCCAACTAGAACAAAATCCCACACTGCCTGTTTCCCACACTGACACACAGGTCTTGGCAATTACAAACCCAGGGTCGTGTTCATTAGGGAACATAATGGAAAATGTTTTAAAGCATTTTGTTTTATTGATTCTTCTTTTTTTATAGATAGTTTGAAGTCAGTGATTGATTGAGATTGTCTGTTCCCTATATTTACTCAGTGATTGATTGTGATTGTCTGTGTTGTTTGCCAGGGACTGTTATTCCCTGTGCCTGCTGAACAGTGCCACCAGCTTCCTGGCAGGCTTTGCCATCTTCTCTGTGCTGGGCTTCATGGCTCAGGAGCAGGGCGTGGACATCGCAGATGTGGCCCAGTCAGGTACATTACAGTTTTCTATGCCAATATACAGTACCAGTCAAAAGTTTGGACACACCTACTCATTCCAGGGATTTTCTTTATTTTTACTATTTTCTACATTGTAGAATAATAGTAAAGACATCAAACTATGAAATAACACATGGAATCATGTAGTAACCAAAAAAGTGTTAAACAAATCAAAATATATTTTATATTTGAGATTCTTCAAAGTAGCCACTCTTTGCCTTGATGACAACTTTGCACACTCTTGGCATTCTCTCAACCAGCTTCATGAGGTAGTCACCTGGAATGCATTTCAATTAACAGGTGTGCCTTGTTAAAAGTTAATTTGTGGAATTTATTTCCTTCTTAATGCATTTGAGCCAATCAATTGTGTTGTGACAAGGTAGGGGTATACAGAAGATAGCCCTACTTGGTAAAAGACCAAGTCCATATTATGGCAAGAACAGCTCAAATAAGCAAAGAGAAATGACAGTCCATCATTACTTTAAGACATGAAGGTCAGTCAATCAGGAAAATGTCAAGAACTTTGAACGTTTCTTCAAGTGCAGTCACAAAAACCATCAAGCGCTATGATGAAACTGGCTCTCATGAGGACCGCCACAGGAAAGGAACACCCAGAGTTACCTCTGCTGCAGAGGATACGTTCATTAGAGTTAACTGCACCTCAGATTGCAGCCCAAATAAATGCTTCACAGAGTTCAAGTAAGAGACACATCTCAACATCAACTGTTCAGAGGAGACTGCGTGAATCAGGCCTTCATGGTCGAATTGCTGCAAAGAAACCACTACTAAAGGACACCAATAAGAAGAAGAGACTTGCTTGGGCCAAGAAACACGAGCAATGGACATTAGACTGGTGGAAATCTGTCCTTTGGTCTGATGAGTCCAAATTTGAGATTTATATTTCCAACCGATGTGTCTTTGTGAGACGCAGAGTAGGTGAACGGATGATCTCCACATGTGTGATTCCCACCATGAAGCATGGAGGAGGTGTGATGGTGTGGGGGTTTGTAACAAGGCACTTAAGTAATACTGCAAAAGATGTGGCAAAGAAATTAACTTTTTGTCCTGAATACAAAGCGTTATGTTTGGGGCAAATCCAACACAACACATCACTAAGTACCAATCTTCATATTTTCAAGCATGGTGGTGGCTGCATCATGTAATGGGTATGCATGTTATGGGCGAGGATTAAGGAGTTTTTTAGGATAAAAATAAATGGAGTACAGCTAATCGCAGGCAAAGTCCTATAGGAAAACCTGGTTCAGTCTGCTTTCCAACAGACACTGGGAG
Organism: Coregonus lavaretus; assembly: GCF_964263955.1. NCBI lineage: Eukaryota > Metazoa > Chordata > Actinopteri > Salmoniformes > Salmonidae > Coregonus > Coregonus lavaretus. Next base: position 69,329 of record NW_028165182.1, on the reverse strand, counting down.
ATGAATTCACCTTTCAGCAGGACAATAACCTAAATCACAAGACCAAATCTACACTGGAGTTGCTAACCAAGACGACATTGAATGTTCCTGAGTGGCCGAGTTACAGTTTTGACTTAAATTGGCTTGAAAGTCTATTGCAAGACTTGAAAGTGGCTGTCTAGCAATGATCAACAACCAACTTGACAGAGCTTGAAGAATTTAAAAAAGAATAATGGGCAAATATTGTACAATCCAGGTGTGCAAAACTCTTAGAGACTTACCCCAAAAGGCTCACAGCTGTAATCGGGGCCAAAGGTGTTTCTAACATTCGCAGAGTACGACCCTGCCTTACACAGGAAGCAGCACAGGTCCTAATCCAGGCACTTGTCATCTCCGGTCTGGATTACTGCAACTCGCTGTTGGCTGGGCTCCCTGCCTGTGCCATTAAACCCCTACAACTCATCCAGAACGCCGCAGCCCGTCTGGTGTTCAACCTTCCTAAGTTCTCTTACGTCACCCCGCTCCTCCGCACACTCCACTGGCTTCCAGTTGAAGCTCGCATCTGCTACAAGACCATGGTGCTTGCCTACGGAGCTGTGAGGCGAACGGCACCTCCGTACCTTCAGGCTCTGATCAGTCCCTACACCCAAACGAGGGCATTGCGTTCATCCACCTCTGGCCTGCTGGCCCCCCTACCTCTGCGGAAGCACAGTTCCCGCTCAGCCCAGTCAAAACTGTTCGCTGCTCTGGCACCCCAATGGTGGAACAAGCTCCCTCACGACGCCAGGACAGCGGAGTCACTCACCACCTTCCGGAGACACTTGAAACCCCACCTCTTTAAGGAATACCTGGGATAGGATAAAGTAATCATTCTACCCACCTTTACCCCACCCAAAAAAAAAAAAAAAATGTAAAAAATAAAAAATATATTATAAAGTGGTTGTCCCACTGGCTATCATAAGGTGAATGCACCAATTTGTAAGTCGCTCTGGGTAAGAGTGTCTGCTAAAAGACGAAAATGTAAATGTTACATGTATTGGCATAGGGGGTTGAATACTTATATAATCAAAATATATTAGTGTTTAATAAATGTTATTTTTTATTCTTCCACTTTGACATTAGTCTTTTTGTGACAGAAAAGTACAATTAAATCCATTTTAATCCCACTTTGTAACAGAACAAAATGTGGAAAAAGTCAAGGGGTGTGAATACTTTCCAAAGGCACTGAATGTGTCTGACTGTGTTGTATGGCTGTGCTTGTCTGACTGTATGTCTGACTGTGTATGGCTGTGTGTGTCTGACTGTGTGTGTTTCTCTCCAGGCCCTGGGCTGGCCTTCATCGCGTACCCTCGGGCTGTAGCCATGATGCCTCTCCCTCAGCTGTGGGCTGTGTGCTTCTTCCTCATGATCATCATGCTGGGGCTGGACACACAGGTGTGTGTGTGGCACGCACACACACACTCACACACAAACACACAGGGTCTCTTCCACTCATGCATCCAGTATATAACAAATAATTACAATGTAACAAGCATCGTATCGACATGCACACGCAGACACACACACAGTATGCAACAGACAAGCATTGCAATGTAACAACCATCTTACACATACCAACCTACCTCGTTCCCCTCCCCCTTCCACCCCCTGTCCAGTTTGTGAGCCTGGAGGCCCTTATGACCTCTGTGACTGACCTCTACCCTACGGTGATCCGGCTGGGTTATCGACGTGAGCTGCTGCTGCTGATGGTGTGTGTCGTCTGCTTCCTGGTTGGCCTGGTCATGGTCACCCCGGTGAGTCTGGTTGGATGGATGAATGGGTGGATGGATGAATGGGTGGGTGGGTGGATGATTGCCTGGCTACCCAGACTCCTTGCTCCGGCCAAACGCTACGCCATGCCCATTGACATTAGTTTCTTCTCTGGAAGTCTGAATCTGAGTACCTCCCCGACCATTCACCGAATGCGAACACGTTCAGGGCTGTCTGATTGGTCCAGAAACCAATGGGTTGGGCCAGAGCAAGAGCACACGTGGGTAAAGCGGCGGTTAGAAAATGTGTCTTTGGCTTTGATACTCTGATTGGTTAGAGACGATCCAATCGCTGATTACTTTGTAATTGTACAATGCCCCTTGTGTCCCTCCTCACCATAAACAACTTCAATGATGGCAGTCCCAGACTAAAGTATGTAGCGAACGACAGAGCAGCAGAAGAACTTAGTGTGAGTCGTCAGTCTAGGTGGATGGATGGTTGTCTGTTTTACTGGACACATGACTGGCTGGCTAGCTTGGGGGGCTGTCTACATGACTAGCTACATGGCTAGCTGGGTGGCTGGCTGACTGGCTGGCTGGCTGGCTGGCTGGCTGGCTGGCTAGCTGTCTGTCTGTCTGTCTGTCTGTCTGTCTGTCTGTCTGTCTGCTTGCCTGTCTGTCTATCTGTCTACATCAGTGTTTCCCAACCTTGGTCCTCGTGTACCCCCAACAGTACACATTTTAGTTGTAGCGCTGGACAAACACACCTCATTCAACTCATTGAGGCTTATCCAGGGCTACAATGAAAATGTGTACAGTTGGGGGTACTCTAGGACCAGGGTTGGGAAACACTGGTCTACATGATTGGTTGTCTGTTTGTCTGTCTGTCTATTTGAACTAATGTCCAACTAGTTGACATATTCACATACCGCTAGACACTCTGTTACAATTAGTACATTATCCAAATGTATTCTCCCAATTAAATAATATCCCTCTATCTTTTTAATTGTATAGATCTATGACGTGGTGATAAATCTGTGACGTAATGTTCTCTCACTCTCTTTGGATAGGGTGGTCTCTATGTGTTCCAGATCTATGACCACTACTCCTGCAGTGGGGCCAGTCTGCTGCTCCTGTCCATCTTCCAGTCAGTGGCTGTGGGCTGGGTTTACGGTGAGTCCAGAGGTTGTGCACAATAAATACCTTATCACAGGCTTAACACAACATCATTCACCCTAATGTACACTTAACATTGAACACACCCTCTGATGGGTGCCTCGAAACACAGTAATTTCTCTTTCTTACTTTTATCTATATATCTCTCTATGGCTGTCTCTCTCAATTGTGCAAATACACACAAAGTGAGCCGCCGGTGGTGTTGTTTAACTATGCACAAATCTTGTATGTCCTCTCCCCTTACCTTCCATATTTCTATTCAGGTCAACAATATATGAATCTGGAGTAGTCTATTGTGAGCTGCAGACATTCAGTGTGAGCTGGAGTGTAGTGGAGACAGAGCCAGCGCCAGCCCTATTAATTAGTCACTGTCTCCCCAGCCCCTAAATCTTCCCGCTGAACGTGTCGCCACACAGTCTCAGCCATGGGGCCCTGGGAAGCCCACAGTAGCTGCCTCAGATACTAACACACAAAAAGCATAGACAAAGAAAAGCTCAGGCAGGAATCTCCCTTAGATGCTAACGCTAAGTCGCTAACACAGAAAAACTCAGGTGACAGAAAAACCTGAGCATCAATCTGCCTCGAACGCTAACATACTAACGTTCTAACGCTAACATCCCAAAAACTCCAGACACACAGAAAAGCCTGTGCATAGATCTGCCTCAAATGCTAACACTAATGCTAACACTAAGTCTCTAACATAGACAAGCCAGGGTGTAAATCTGCAGATAGTCTACAGTGGAGCTGTAGAGGGATTTTGGGTGTTCTACTTTAATTTGTTTCCATGTAAGTTGAGATTGTAAGAGACAATTGTTGTTTTACGATAAGGGCCCGAGCCAGGAGGTAGAGACACAGGGGCTGTAGATAGGAATGATGATGGGGACTGGCGCAGTCTGTGTGAGGTGGGAACCTGTCTGCTCTGGTGGATTCCTAAGCAGTGGGAACTGTGTGTGTGTGTGTGTGTGTGTGTGTGTGTGTGTGTGTGTGTGTGTGTGTGTGTGTGTGTGTGTGTGTGTGTGTGTGTGTGTGTGTGTGTGTGTGTGTGTGTGTGTGCGTTTAGCGTCAAACATGCGTGCCTACAGTGCATTCGGAAAGTATTCAGACCCCTTCACTTTTTCCACATTTTGTTATTTAACAGCCTTATTCTAAAATGGATAAAATTGTGTTTTTCCCTCATCAATCTACACACAATACCCCATAATGACGACGCAAAAACTGGTTTTTATAGAATTTTGCTAATGTATAAAAAATTAAAAAAAACAGAAAGATGACATTTACATAAGTATTCAGACCCTTTACTCAGTACTTTGTTGAAGCACCTTTGGCAGCGATTACATTCTTGCTACAAGCTTGGCACACCTTTATTTGGGGAGTTTCTCCCATTCTTCTCTGCATATCCTCTCAAGCTCTGTCAGGTTGGATGGAGAGCGTCGCTGCACAGCTATTTTCAGGTCTCTCCAGAGATGTTCGATCAGGTTCAAGTCCAGGCTCTGGCTGGGCCACTCAAGGACATTCAAAGACTTGTCCCGAAGCTACTCCTGAGTTGTCTTGGCTGTGTGCTTAGGGTCGTTGTCCTGTTGTAAGGTGAACCTTCGCCCAGGTCTGAGGTCCTGAGTATTCTGGAGCAGGTTTTCATCAAGGACCTCTCTGTACTTTGCTCCATCTTTGCCTCGATCCTGACTAGTCTCCCAGTCCCTGCCGCTGAAAAACATCCCCACAGCATGATTCTGCCACCACCATGCTTCACCATAGGGATAGTGCCAGGTTTCCTCCAGACGTGATGCTTGGCATTCAGGCCAAAGTGTTCAATCTTGGTTTCATCAGACCAGAGAATCTTGTTTCTCATGGTCTGAGAGTCCTTTAGATGCCTTTTGGCAAACTCCAAGTGAGCTGTCATGTGCCTTTTACTGAGGAGTGGCTTCCGTCTGGCCAGTCTACCATAAAGGCCTGATTGGTGGAGTGCTGCAAAGATGGTTGTCCTTCTGGAAGGTTCTCCCATCTCCACAGACAAACTCTGGAGCTCTGTCAGAGTGACTATCGGGTTCTTGGTCACCTCCCTGACCAAGGCCCTTCTCCCCCGATTGCTCAGTTTGGCCGGGCAGCCAGCTCTAGGAAGAGTCTTGGTGGTTCCAAACTTCTTCCATTTAAGAATGATGAAGGCCACTGTGTTCTTGGGGACCTTCAATGCTGCAGACATTTTTTGGTACCCTTCCCCAGATCTGTGCCTCGACACAATCATGTCTCGGAGCTCTACGGACAATTCCTTCGACCTCATGGCTTGGTTTTTGCTCTGACATGAACTGTCAACTGTGGGACCTTATATAGACAGGTGTGTGCCGTTCCAAATCATGTCCAATCAATTGAATTTACCACAGGTGGACTCCAATCAAGTTGTAGAAACATCTCAAGGATGATCAATGGAAACAGGATGCACCTGAGCTCAATTTCGAGTCTCATAGCGAAGGGTCTGAATACTTATGTAAATGTGCAAAAATCTCTAAAACCCTGTTATCCCTTTTTCATTATGAGGTATTGATGAGGAAAAAAGTTAATTTAATCCATTTTAGAATAAGGCTGTAACGTAACAAAATGTGGAAAAAGGGAAGGGGTCTGAATACTTACCGAATGCACTGTATATAGGCCCAGGGAGAGTTGAGGTAGGCATGCTTTACATCCCTGTGGAGAGCTGTGGAAATTGGGTTTGACCAAGGTCGTTTAGACTGCGGTCAGGTCTCCAGTGGGTCCTCTATGGTCGTTACGACCGTGGGATTTAAAGGTGGTCTATTTAGGACCTTAGACAATATCCTGTTCTACGGTTCTACGGTCTTATATGGGTTTGTGCTCTGATTTAAGTGGTTTGGCGTCTCTAGGACCATTTTCTAGCTTTCAATTACTGGTCTTCAAGATTGTGCCTGGACTTCAGACTGACCTTGTATGGTCCTTTCAATTCAGAACCATGGTTCAACCATTGTTGTGGTCAGAACCAGGCCTTGACCACAGAACCACGTAATAACCCTCGCCCTGTTCCTTAGGGCCTGACAGGTTCAATGACAACATTAAGCACATGATTGGCTACAGCCCGCTGCCCTTCTTCAAGCTGTGCTGGCGCTACCTGACACCAGCCATGTGCACGGTGAGTGACCTTTAACCCTTGACCCCTGTGTGTGGGAGGAGTCCTGTGAACTTCACATATCCCAATTGTGTCTGTCATTGGATATCTGTGTATACATGTGAGCAATTGTGTGAATTATTTGGTTACCTTTTTTGCAGAATCTAGTTGTTGTGACTTTTCTCTATACATTTCTTACCCTATAAATGGATCAATTTTGAATCAGACTGATACACTGGTCCAAGATGAATCCATTAGGTCATATTCAGACAAGCAATGTGTGTGTGCAACTCTCTTTCTCTGTCTCTCTCTCCAGGCAACGTTTGTGTTCTCCTTGGTGTGCTGGTCCCCTCTGTCCCTGGGGAAGGGCGTAGTAGCCCCGGGGTGGGCCACAGCCCTAGGCTGGCTCCTCACCCTCTCCTCTGTCTCCCTGCTGCCCATCTGTGCGCTCTACGCACTGGCCACCACCCCCGGCAGCCTAACACAGGTCAGTCACACAGTGACATTTTTTACACCAACAACCAACTACTACACTTGGCCTTACCATAACCCTGACTCTCACATTAACTGTTACTCTTGCCCCTACCGTCCAACACTGCACTATGTGGACTGACTCTACACTTACTTACCTCCATCTCCCCTGTGACTTACCCTATGATTATACAAGACATTAGTTAGTGTGCCTTGAAAATAACTTGTACCTTCCCATCATGCTATAGTGACTAGGTTGGCCAGTAAGTCAGTGCAGAAGACTGTACTAAGCATATAAGACATACTGTACAGTGCATTAAGGCATATGTTGTGTGTGACTAACAACCCGTCCATCTCTCCTGTTGCCTGTAGCGTTTCCGCCGGCTGTGTCGTCCTGCCCCCAACTCCAATTTGGCCCTGGACCACCGGACCACCTCTCTCACCTTTGACACCTGTCTGGCTCTCACCGCCGAGAAACCCAAGGAGCCAATCGCAGACGTGATCTAGGAATGACCTCCCTGGGTTTAGCCAATGATACGGTCTCACGGTTTCTGCGCACCAATGGGACAGATCGGAATCGGGGATCAAGGGATGTATGGAGATGGGAAGGCCTCTGCCCCTCTGTTGTGTCCTCACAGATAAATGGAGACAGGATGGTGGTTGAAACTGTGATGGAATCCAGTTGTATGCTATTGGGCCTGGGATACGTGGACTTGGCTTAGTGACATGCCCCTGACTGTGTGTGTTTTTGTGAATGAAGGAGAAGGGGAGGGGGGAAAGAGAGGGGAAGGGAGGGAGGGATAAAAGCCAGTCCCAAATCGCTCCCTATTCCCTCCACCTTGGCCCTAACCCCTCATCTGAAGGTTCTGGATAGGTGTAAGCAGTGTAGTAATAAAGCTTCCGCCATATTGCTTCCACCTTACACATCTGCAAACGTTGGGGCCAATGGGAAGGTTAGGGATCGAATTGTGACCGGCTGACTGTGTAGAGAAGGGATGGGAGTGAGGGAGGAGTAGAGCGAGACAAACACTTTTATATTTATATGTGATCATGGGACTGACATTAATGAGCTGCTGTGTGACACAGATCATTACCTCATCATAATTTCAGTCAGACTAGCCAATGGTTTCTGACTGGACTATTTAGATCAGACTGATTGGGTCTGAAATGGCACCATATTCCCTATATAGTGCACTACTACTTTTAACCAGGGCCCATAGGGCTGAAACTGTTTACAGAAAATGAGAAATCTCCTCTGGATTGGAAGTAGTGAAAATAAATAAAAAATATCATACCGTAAAGGATATTTTCTCCTTTTTGCTATTTATTGTGTTGAACAATGAAATAATGAAACAAGTAAAATGAATGCAATAGTACCATGTTGAAAACATAAGTAATAATCAGAGACATATTATACACTGAGTGTACGAAACATTAGGAACACCTGCTCTTTCCATGACATAGACTGACCAGGTGAATCCAGGTGAAAGCTATGCTCCATTATTGATGTAACTTGTTTAATCCACTTAAATCAGTGTAGATGAAGGGGAGGAGACAGGTTAAAGAAGGATTTTTAAGCCTTGAGACAATTGAGACATGGATTGGGTATTTGTGCCATTCAGAGGGTGAAAGGGCAAGACACAATATTTAAGTGCCTTTGAACGGGGTATGGTAGTAGGTGCCAGACGCACCGGTTTGAGTGTTTCAAGAACTGCAACGCTTCTGGGTTTTTCACGCTCAACAGTTTCCCGTGTGTATCAAGAATGGTCCACCACCCAAAGCACATCCAGCCAACTTGACACAACCGTGGGAAGCATTGGAGTCAACATGGGCCAGCATCCATGTGGAATGCTTTCGACCCCTTGTAGAGTCCATGCCCCGACTAATTGAGGCAAAAGGGGGTACAACTCAATATTAGGAAGGTGTTTTGTACACTCAGTGTATAGTAGGAACTCTGACATACGAACATGTCTGGAATGGAGGTTGTTCGGAACACTGAAATGTCCGTAACTTTGAAATTCACTTACAAAACGCATTATAGAATATATTGATTTTATATATTTTTATAGAAAATATTTGTTCCAGAAAATATATATATATATTTTTTTTTACATGTGTTTTCTAATCATTTATCCAGATACTGTAATATCTGATGTGTTTTTTAGACCATGTAAGCAACATTTACGTTTTACAGAAGTTCCCAGTTTCATATTGCCTGTTTGGTTGATTGGTCTATCTGTAATTCCGAGGCTCGTATCTTTGAAGTTCTACTGTATATAATCTAATTGCATAATGTAAGAGCTTCACAATCATGTGAAAAGCGCTGGGACTATTACTTGTTCTACAGTATGTGACAACTGTGACTAATCATGATCCAATGTGTTCTATTTTACTTCTCAAAGCTGCTGGAAACGTACACTGTCATCTCGGTTTACAAATTGTGAGCCATGGATATGGCTCTTTTATTTCATTAAGATGTTTCTTTGTTTACTTTCTCATTGAAATCATGATTTTTTTTTAAACATGCTTGTGTTGTATTAAACGAGTGTGTGCATACATATGTGTTTGTGTGTGTGACTGCCTGTGTGTGTGTACAGAAGGCTGTGTTCCTCCACAGAGTATCAAGTTTTAATGTCGCACGCACAAGTACAGTGAAATGCCTTTCTTGCTAGCTCTAAACCCAACAATGCAGTAATCAATAACAATGTAATACTAAAAATAACATAAGGTAGAACAAAAACACACAATAAATAGAAATAAGAAGAACATGAGAAAGTGAGTAAGCATACTATATACAGGGTCAGTCAGTTCCAGTACCATATTTACAATGTGCAGGGATAATGGAGTGTTAGATATGTATAGGTCAAGGGTGGCTAGGCATCAGGATATTTGATAAACAGAGTAGCGGCAGAGTATATGATGATTGTATGTGAGTGGGTGTGTGTGACCATATTATGTGTGTGTGAGCAAATGATGAAGTGAGTGTTACGTGTGTGTGTTGGAGTGTCAGTGTGCGTGAGTGTGAAGGGCCCTGTGAGTGTGCAAAAAAGGGTCAACTCAGTGTGTATAGTCATTTTGTTAGCTATTTAGCAGTGTCATGGCTTGGAGATAGAAGCTGTTCAGGAGACTGTTGGTGTTAGACTTGATGCACCAGTTCCACTTGCCGTGCGGAAGCAGAGAGAACTGTCTATGGCTTGGGTGGATGGAATCTTTAACGATTTTCAGGGCCTGCCTTTCACCACCTGATATAGAGGTCCTGGATGGCAGGGAGCAAGGGCCCCAGTGAGTCCTATTTCACTGGCGTAGGTACGTTACCTCTGTGACCTAGGTCCTAGGGGACATCCTGTACTTGTCACCTACCCCCCCTTGCTGCCACAGCAACAGATGACAGAAGAGAGAGCGCCTCTGAACAGGCACACCACACTTCAGAGCGAGAGAGTGAGAGATAGTCAGGGAGAGAGAGAGAGAGCGCGATGAAGAGATGGATGGGCTCCTTTAGAAAGGATCAAAGCCAACTTGTCATCTATCACTCGAGAACAAATGTTGTGATTCTCATTATTATGCCAACGTTCTTTATCTGATTTATTTTTATCCCAGCGGGCATTAGTAGTCTATTATGCATGAGAGAGGGAGAGCGTGTGTGAGGAAAAGAGAGTGTGTGCAGCCCTAATGGCGCCCTATTCCTTACATAGTGTGGTAAGTAGTGCACTATATAGGGAATAGGGTGACATTTGGGACACAGACAGAAAGTCATCGAGATGAAGAGCTGTGCCCGGGGAATTCTGGAACCATCCACCATCACTTAGCCAGTTGGTTATGTAAAAGAGTCCGGTGTCAATTAGCTGTATTGGATTCCCCCACAGCAGGCGACCATAGAACTGGGTTGTCCCTGCTCCACACGTGTCTATGCACGCGTGGTAATGCACATGTTGTTTTAGTGGTGAGTATTTTAGATACTCTGGGACTCCTGTGCACAACGTGCAATCTATCACTATTTCACTGGGCCATTGAACTGTATATGGTACTAGTGTGTGTGTGTGTGTGTGTGTGTGTGTGGGGAGATGAGGGGGTGGTTAGTTCCATATGATTCCCTGGCATACATCTTCTGTTTCAGCTGATCAGGATTAGAAATGATCCAGTGTGTGTGTGTGAGATAGAAGGAATGAAAGAGAGAGAGAAACATATTGGAGGATGTGTGGCAGATGCAGTTTGTCCATGCCCAAGCGCTATACTGTATGAGTGTTTAGGTTGTCTTTGTAACCCACCCACCTCCTTTTCCTTTTCTATCCCTTTCCTACCCTCTCTCCCCTTCCATATAGTTTTTTTGCCATTATCACCAGTTGCTTTATAAGTTGTTCTTTGTGTAGCAAATCACACGATTTTGTGTAAGCAAACACAAAAAAATATTACCTGCAGCAGCATTGACTGTCGTTGGTTTACATGTAGTTGTAAAATGCACATGTATTCTGAATTCACCTCAGTGGTTTACAATGTATTTATACTTTTTTTTTTTTCATTTGTCAAATGTGTTGCTTGTGAAATCACCAGAAATATTTTAGTCATTTAGCAGACACTCTTATCCAGAGCAACTTACATGAGCAATTAGGGTTAAGTGCATTGCTCAAGGGCACATCGACAGATTTTTAGTCGGCTCTGGGATTCAAACCAACAACCTTTCAGTTACTTTCCCAACTCTCTTAACCGCTAGCGTACCTGCCGCCATCCAGGGTTTATACACATCATTGGGTCTGATACACCTCAGCTGTCAGGGGAGGAGAAAGTTGTGATTAACTCAGGAAATGTATTATTCATAGAATTCAAATTCATTACAATGCATTTATTTTTGTTTGTTTATCATCGAGAGGGGCATAACGTGACAGTTTTCTTTGTTGCTTTTCTGGATTAAGTACACTTCCGGAATGGACCCTTTCATTTTCCATGTAATGTGGCAGGTAGACGTTTATTAGTCTTGTCCTTGATGCAGAACAGAGCAATTTCTGCTAGATGAGCCAGCTGCAAAGTCAAAATTGGCTAAATTGTAAAAATTCATGAAAACAAACATTTGCTTTGTTTATTTTTTGGGGTTTAAAATCCGATGTAATGACTTTGTGGCTGTGTCAGCTAGTGACCACTCTGCAGAGCTGCCTCCAGAATAAGATTCATTAGGAAAAAAGCTAACCTGCTATAATGCGGGGGGCATTGGTTGTGTCGGTCATGCATGTGGAGGTGTGAGAGGGGGAGAGGCTTAGGGTGGCAGTCAGCACATGGTGTTCTGTTTAATGTTTTGGCCATGCTTAGAAGTCCACCCACACACACCCTCTTTCTTGCTCTCGCTCTCTCTCTCTCCCTCTCTCTCATACTAGGCCACAGTATTACTGGATTAGTACAACAAGGGACATCTCAGGATTTTAGAGGGGGAGGATGGGCGCTCGGGTTCACCCACACAAAAATGCACATTTATTGATAACCTAACGTTTGCCCTTTCTCAAGCGGACAAATGGGGACTGGTGGGTTGGAGGGAGTGTGGTTGTGTGGGACCAGAAGTCCCCACAATAGTAAATGAACAACATTTGACCAACTGGGGACATTTTCTTGGTCCCCACAAGCAGTGGTGTAAAGTACTTAAGTAAAAATACTTTAAAGTACTACTTAATAGTTTTTGGGGGTATCTGTACTTTACTTTACTTTACTATTTATATTTTTGCCAACTTTTACTTTTACTCCTAAAGAAAATTATGTACTTTTCAGTCATTTAGCAGACGCTCTTATCCAGAGCGACTTACAGTTAGTGCATACATTATTTATTTTTTCATACTGGCCCCCCGTGGGAATCGAACCCACAACCCTGGCATTGCAAGCGCCATGCTCTACCAACTGAGCTACACGGGGCTACACGGGACTTTTACTCCATACATTTTCCCTGACACCCAAAAGAACTTTTGACAGGAAAATGGTCCAATTCACACACTTATCAAGAGAACATCACTGGTCATCCCTCCTGACTCACTAAACACAAATGCTTTGTTTTAAAATTATGTCTGAGTGTTGGAGTCTGCCCCTGGCTATCCGCCAATAAATAAATAAAATAAAATGTTGATTAATATAAGGAATTTTAAATGGTTTATACTTTTACTTTTACTTTTGATACTTAAGTACATTTGAGCAATTCCATTTACTTCTGATACTATATTTAAACCAAATACTTTTAGACTTTTACTCAAGTAGTATTTCACTGATACTTGAGTCATTTTCTATTAAGGTATCTTTACTTTTACTCAAGTATGACAATTGAGTACTTTTTCTACCACTGCCCACAAGGTCAAATGCTATTTCTAGGGCGTTTAGAGTTAAGGTTAGAATTATGGTCCTCTGTAGCTCAGCTGGTAGAGCACGGCGCTTGTAACGCCAAGGTAGTGGGTTCGATCCCCGGGACCACCCATACACAAAAAAATGTATGCACGCACGACTGTAAGTCGCTTTGGATAAAAGCGTCTGCTAAATGGCATATTATTATTTTTTATTATTAATTAATGTTAGGGTTAGAATTAGGTTCAGGGTTAGGAGCTAGGGTTAGTTTTAGGGTTAGGGTTAGGGTTAGGAGCTAGGGTTAGGGTTAGGAGCTAGGGTTAGGGTTAATGTTAGGGTTAGGATTATGGTTACGGTTAGGGTTAGGGTTAGGTTTACGGTTAGGGGTTAGGGAAAATTTGATTTTGAATGGGACTGAATTGTGTGTCCCCACAAGGTTAGCTTTACAACACTGTGTGTGTGTGTGTGTGCGTGTGTGCGTGTGTGGGTGCTTGTGTGTGTGTGTGTGTGCGTGTATGGGTGCGTGCGTGGGTGTTTGCGGCTAAACAGAAGGAAGTTTCCATATCTCCTTCCCTCTCTCGCTCTCTCTCTCTCTGTGTGTTTTGATGACTCCTATGGGAAAGCACTGTTCTGTGACTCAGCCACCAGTAAACTAGTAAACAAACACAGAGCTGGAGATGCATGAAGAGTCACACTTCCCCTCTGAGAGTTTGGCCCTAGACTGCTATGTATGCATCAGCTCTCTCCAAACACACAGGCATGACACCCCTGGCACACACACACTTCCCTGAAGACACAATCTATTGCCAAGACACACACACACTGACAGTCCCAAAACAGTCCCTCCTCATGGACTTGGGACTGAACTCTTCCCTATACAACTAAGTCCTAGACTTCATGAAGGGCCGCCCCCAGGTTGTGAAGGTAGGCAACATAACCTCTTCGACTCTGATTCTCAACACAGGTGCCCCACAAGAGTGCATCCTCAGTCCCCTCCTGTACTCCTTGTATACCCACGACTGCGTGGCCTCACACAGTTCCCCGGGGGCGAGGAGCACAGCAGAGCGCACAGCAGAAGATGGTGAACGCAGTTCTCCAAACGTGCCTCTCCACCCTCACTGGGAAGTCGGCGCAAGAGGTCGGTTTCGCGCGCCAGGCACGTGGAGCTCCTGCTGGTCGCAAACAAGTCTATGAGAAGGAGAAGGGGCTGGAGGTGTCCAAGAACGCAGCCGCCACGCTCAAGAGCTTCTGCAAGTGGCAGAACCAGCAGAACCCACTGGACGACGACAACCAGCACCACCACGATGCCACCATCCTCTTCCCCTCCTGTACTCCTTGTATACCCACAACTGCGTGGCCTCACACAGTTCCCACTCCATTATCAAGTTTGCTGATGACACAAGAGTAGTAGGTCTGATTACCAACAATGACGAGATGCCCTACAGGGTGGAGGTAGGCACTCTGATGGCGTGGTGCCAGGTAAACCACCTCTCCCTCAACATCAGTAAAACAAAGGAACTGATTGTGGACTTCAGGAGGAACCAGGCTGGGCATGCCCCCATACTCATCAACGGGGCCGCCGTGGAGACAGTCAAGAACGTCAAGTTCCTCAGCGTACACATCTCAGAGGAGCGGAAATGGTCAAACCACATGGACACCGTGGTGAAGAAGACACGACAGCGACTCTTCGACGTCAGGATCCTGAAGAAATACCTCCCGCACAGAAAGAGAAAGACGTGTGCTCAGCATTGTGAACATGGGACAGGACACACACACTTTTTGAGACAGTTGAACTGTGAGAACTTCTATTCTGAAAATGCCATAAATTATCCATCTCTACAGTTGTACAATTCTGACTTCAGACACTCTCCAGCCCACTGTTACAGTTTCTCCTTCAATTATTAAAAGAGCCACACTTAGAACCTTTAAAAATAACAGGCAGGTGTTAAATACACCATTTAAATGCTGAGATAGAGTGCTATTTTCTATTTGGCCTACTATAACAAGAACGGAAGCTTATGAGTTGTGGTGGTGGCTGGTGTTGTTGTTATTGTTGACATTGTGTGGCTGCTAGTAGTGATGATGTCACGCTTGAGTGAAATGACCTCCAATAGACCCACACAGAGACCAGAGTGAATGCCCCTGCTCCCATCGCACAAAAGCCGTTATTCTGTACAGTGAGTAGGCTAAACCCGCGGGCGACTGGGGTATCTGGAGCGTTGTAGCATAGCGCTGGTTTTCTATAGCAGTCCATAGAGTGACTCCTTGTGACTGTAAATGACGGCACGTTTTTTTTTTTATATCTCCTTCCAAAACACGAGTGTATTTTTTTCAATCTCACAAAGGAAGAAGATTTTGAGGGATGACCCCTTCGAATTGAACCCTTGCGCGCGATCATATTTAGACGACACACATGCTCGCGCGTTTAAAAAGGCACACGACATACACTGCTACGCTCTTGCTGTCCCAACTAGTGGGAAGGCTGAAGATATGGGTGACATTACAGAAAAATGCTTTGTTCTAGTACTCCTTTACACTCCTGTTTGCGTCTCGGCGCCGGGGACAGGGCCAAAAAGTGGAGTTGAGTGGGGCGGCAGACTCCGAAGCCTCCTGCACTTGACTTTGCTTTGATTTCGGCAGACACGAGAACGCAGCAGAGAGAGAGACGATGGGGGTGGTGTGGAGAGTGAGTGCAAAGGGGCAGGACTTTTTTTCTCTCCTCTATTAAGAGGAAACTTTGTGTTTTGTTCTCCAAGTTCAGCTCAGTCCTCAAGCCGGTTTCTCCGCTGGTCCTTTCTTCCATCTCCGCTGTGTATTTTCTTCCATTCCCTCCGATGCCTTAATTTTTCTGCGTTTTTACACTTTTCATGGAAATTCTGGATATCGAGACCATGCGCATTCAAACGGGACCTGTTCTGAAAATTGTTTGTTCTTCGTTTCCATGACTGTTTTAGTTGGAATATAAATGTTTCACCGTGCACTGCTTGTTTTGGGGTAAAGATGACCGGTGTCTTTTGTGCTTTTGCTGGAGGCATGTTGGTGTTTCTTTTGCTGTGCATCGTGGAGTTGCATACGGGCTGCGATGCCGTGCTCGCCGCGGGTCTCACCACTTTCAGGGCTTTCGCTCCACCTGCAAAAGAGGGTGTTGTGCAGAACGTCGATCGGATTTACCATGGGGGTGGGAAGGTTGGTTACCTGCTCTACATGGATGGGAGAAGGTTTCAGTTAGATATGGAGAGGGATGAGTCCATTTTGTCACATCACTTCAGTCCGAAATATGTGATGAACCTGATGGGGGCGGGAGAAGGCGCCGCGCCTTTGAACCGGGAGTGTGTTTACCGGGGAACCGTGGACTCCAACCCCGAGTCCCTGGCGGTTTTCAGCCTCTGTGGTGGGGGTCTAGAGGGCTTTTTCGCGTTGAAACACGCGCGCTACACAATCACACCCCTCATCCGAACCAAGGGACACGATAACGACGAGCGTTCGCTGCAGGACAAGGCTGCGGAGAGCGCCCTCCACTACTTCACGCGGGAGCGCTTCAGCTTCGAAGCCATGCCTGTGAGCGAGAGCTGTGGGACCAAGGGAGGGCGCGGGCGCATGGATGCATCGAGGAAACACCATCGTAAGGGCCGAGGGAAAGGGAAACGCGACCGGCACGATGTCACCCTGGACGGGGGCAAGGAGCGCAGAAGATGGTGGACACAGTTCTCCAAACGTGCCTCTCCACCCTCACTGGGAAGTCGGCGCAAGAGGTCGGTTTCGCGCGCCAGGCACGTGGAGCTCCTGCTGGTTGCAGACGAGTCCATGTCCAAGAAGTATGGCAAGGACCTGCACCACTACCTGCTCACGCTGGCCTCCATCGCTTCCAAGTTGTACAGCCATGCCAGCATCGAGAACCCCATCCGTCTGTCCGTTGTGAAGGTGGCCATCGTCACGGAGAAGGAGAAGGGGCTGGAGGTGTCCAAGAACGCAGCCGCCACACTCAAGAGCTTCTGCAAGTGGCAGAACCAGCAGAACCCACTGGACGACGACAACCAGCACCACCACGACGCCGCCATCCTCTTCACCAGGCAGGTAAATAAATAAAGAAACCCATAGAGTCCGACTCGCACTCCCCCCCATCACCTGGCCAACACACACATACCACTGCGCGCCAGGGCCATTCCCTTCCCACTCACCGGACTAGAGCGCATTTTACACTCAGGTGTTACGCCAAGCATGACGCCAGTGTTTGTTGTTATTATGGTACTGCATGCGTTTCTGTACTCGTACCTGTTATTCAGGAGAGTCATTTGGAACCAAAATATGTTTATTACATTGTTGTTATCAAGCGGAAATCTGCTTCGGTTTAGTGTTACCAAATTGAGGGCGTGTGCCTCTCTCTCTCTATTTCTCTCTCTGTATCTTGCACACCCTCCCTCCTCTCTGTGGGCTCTCGCGCGTGTCTTATAAAAGAGCGTTTCCTCCGCTTGTGTTTTTCTGGGCAGCCTCCTCTGTCTCAGACTCTCCCAGTCCCCTGACAACCAATGTCTCGAGCCCTTGTGATCTCTCGCACCAGCTGCGCACGCACATTCTTCCAGGGTTGAAGGGATGTAGTTTAAATCAGCTGCTGGTTAGAGTTCAGAATGTTTCTCTTAACCAGAAACCGCAGCGACTTCAGCCCTATGTATTTCTTCCTTCATTTTTTCCTTCAATTTTTTCCCCCCTACATTTTTTCTCTGAGCAGAGCTGGGGCTGTCAAAAAAGCAACCACATCTACCCCTCTGAAAACCAATAGCCTACATTGACCAAGACCACACTCGTTTATACAAGATCTCATGGTTTTACCAATTTAACTTCAGATTCTGACCTATATCCAAGCTTCTCCAAACATCAAATTTCGAAGTTGCTCCAAATGTCAAATTTCGAATTGTTTTTGGCACCCTGAGTTGACTCCTCCTGCTCAGCATCTTTCCATTTCTGCAAACATTACATTTCGAAGTTAATGGTTTTGGATAGGGTTAAAACATTAGGCCTTCATTCCAAATTGTTAAATTAAGGGTTAAAATTAGTGTCTACCACAGAGATTGAACATATGACCAATGGATCCAAATCATGGGATTATGATGGTAATAGCGCTCACTGTTGCCCCTAGTGGCCAGTTGTGAAGGCATTTCGGAAGTCCTCAGGACATGGACATACCTCCAATTTCGAAGTCAATCTTGAGCACACACACACATATATCTAAAAACAACTAAGCTCTGTGCATTTTTCACCCCTCTGGTGTGGTTTCTTGGTCCGTCGGCTGTGGTTGAGGTGTCAGGTGTCTTTCTTGCCTCAGGATTGTGGTGCGTGTAATGAAATAATGCAAGGTCTTGTGCTAGAAACGGGTGCCAAAACCAGGGAATACCGAGGTAACTTATGTTGGCACCGGTGCCCGGGTGGATCCTGTTGCCAGCGCCACGTGAGCATACCTGGGCTTGGCAGGTTGGCAGAGCACGGTGTGCCAACTATTACCACCACCACCTGCATGGTCATGGACCTCCCACCCACTTGGCAGTGCATCCCCTCTGTGTCACCTGCGGGGGTTAGGGTGGCATGGTTGGCACAGTGGTTGGCACAACGGGCACGGAGATACCTGGCGCTGGCACTACCCAGGGGCAAGTGTCAGGTCATAACAACAGTAACAACTCCATAGCATAACAACATAATAACACCTGTAAGGTGTTTGGAGTGGGTCATGACTTATCAAAAGGTCAAAGGTCAGTGAACCCCCTCAGCCAATAGGATTTGAACTCTGATTCCGTGATTGGCTGTAGTGTTAGATCACTGTATCTTTAAAACACAACCCTTCCATTCAGTTGTCTTTCATTGCTGTAGCTTGTTATCAAAGAAGTCCGTGTCGTAGTTTGGGTGAGTCACGCTCATTCAATGGAAGTCAAATCCATAATCAGACTGCATTCTCACAGTCAGAGACGAGACCCATCCATTCTTTAGCGATGTAGAGGGGGGGAGTTTATTGGAACATGGGGTTATTCATGCATGGGTCCAATTACTCCAGTCCCAACACCCCCCGTGTCCTGAGTGAGCTGACCCGTGTGCCATTGTCACCGGGCTCTTTGCATGCCGCACCAGGACAGAACAAGAGACACATTGAGGGGACTCTGTGTGTGTATGCATTTATATGTGTGTGCATTTGTGTGTGCGTGGGTGCGTGCATGCGCGTGTGTGTGTATGTGCGTGCCTGTGTGTGATTATTAGGTGTTACGTCACAGTGTGACCGGACGCATGACTGCTCTTGCCAGAGTCCAGGACAGTACACAAAGCCTCACTGTGAGGAGAAGAGCTCTCTACTGACAGAACATAGAGCAGGGATCATCGACTAGATTTAGCAGCAGGCCAATTTTTTTCTTGAGCGGATGGTCAGGGGGCTGGGACATAATTGTAAATAATTTGTCAACTGCAAATTGACCGCAAGAAGCCCAAACAGATACAACATTTGACTTAAACATAATCATTTCAAACCTTGCTTACATTTGTATACGATCACATACAGTTGAAGTCGGAAGTTTACATACACTTAGGTTGGAGTCATTAAAACTTGTTTTTCAACCACTCCACAAATTTCTTGTTAACATACTATAGTTTTGGCAAGTCGGTTAGGACATCTACTTTGTGCATGACACAAGTAATTCTTCCAACAATTGTTTACAGACAGATTATTTCACTTATAATTCACTATATCACAATTCCAGTGGGTCAGACGTTTAAATACACTAAATTGACTGTGCTTTTAAACAGCTTGGAAAACTGAAGAAAATGATGTCATGGCTTTAGAAGCTTCTGATAGGCTAATTGACATAATTTGAGTCAACTGGAGGTGTACCTGTGGATGTATTTCAAGGCCTACCTTCAAACTCAGTGCCTCTTTGCTTGACATTATGGGAAAATCAAAAGCAATCAGCCAAGACCTCCACAAGTCTGGTTCATCCTTGGGAGCAATTTCCAAACGCCTGAAGGTACCACCTTCATCTGTACAAACAATAGTATGCAAGTATAAACACCATGGGACCACGCAGCCGTCATACTGCTCAGGAAGGAGACGCGTTCTGTCTCCTAGAGATGAACGTACATTGGTGCGAAAAGTGCAAATCAATCCCAGAACAACAGCAAAGGACCTTGTGAAGATGCTGGAGGAAACAGGTACAAAGTATCTATATCCACAGTAAAACGAGTCCTATATAGACATAACCTGAAAGGCCGCTCAGCAAGAAAGAAGCCACTGTTCCAAAACTGCCATAAAAAAGCCAGAGTACGGTTTGCAACTGCACATGGGGACAAAGATCATACTTTTTGGAGAAATGTCCTCTGGTCTGATGAAACAAAAATAGAACCGTTGTGCCATAATGACCATCGTTATGTTTGGAGGAAAAAGGGGGTTGCTTGCAAGCCGATGAATACCATCCCAACCGTGAAGCACGGGGGTGGCAGCATCATGCTGTGGAGGTGCTTTGCTGCAGGAGGGACTGGTGAACTTCACAAAATAGATGGCATCATGAGGAAGGAAAATTATGTGGATATATTGAAGCAACATGTCAAGACATCAGTCAGGAAGTTAAAGCTTGGTCGCAAATGGGTCTTCCAAATGGACAATGACCCCAAGCATACTTCCAGTTGTGGCAAAATGGCTTAAGGACAACAAAGTCAAGGTATTGGAGTGGCCATCACAAAGCCCTGACTTCAATCCTATAGAAAGTTTGTGGGCAGAACTGAAAAAGTGTGTGCGAGCAAGGAGGCCTACAAACCTGACTCAGTTACACCAGCTCTGTCAGGAGGAATGGGCCAAAATTCACCCAACTTATTGTGGGAAGCTTGTGGAAGGCTACCCAAAACGTTTGACCCAAGTTAAACAATTTAAAGGCAATGCTACCAAGTACTAATTGAGTGTATGTAAACTTCTGACCCACTGGGAATGTGATTAAATAAATTAAAGCTGAAATAAATCATTCTCTCTACTATTATTCTGACATTTCACATTCTTAAAATAAAGTGGTGATCCTAACTGACCTAAAACAGGGAATTTTTACTAGGATTAAATGTCAGGAATTGTGAAAAACTGAGTTTAAAGGTATTTGGCTAAGGTGTATGTAAACTTCCGACTTCAACTTTATATCTCTCTATTATGCGTGATAATAATATTTCCTAAATTAAAATCACTTGGAGTTGATTTGCTGGTGTTTTTACAGTTCATGTCCAACAATAACAAAAGTAATACAAAAAAACCGTTAGTTTTTTATTCAGAAAACTTGGGGGGCCTGTCACGCCTTGACCTATAGAACTCTAGTTAGTTTGGTCAGGGCGTGCATGTTTAGTATCTATGTTATGTTTTCTATGTGTAGAATCTAGGTATTGGTTTTCTATGTTTGGCCGGGTGTGATTCCCAATCAGAGACAGCTGTCGCTCGTTGTCTCTGATTGGGGATCATACTTAGGTAGCTCAGTTGCCTACTGTGTTTGTGGGCTCTTGTTCCGTGTATAGGCTTGTATTGTGTTTAGCCTGAGGACTTCACGTTACGTTGTTTTGTTGTTTTTGTTCGTGTGTTTATTTTATAAAATAAACATGTATGCATTTCACGCTGCGCCTTGGTCTGACCCGTCCTTCAACGTCCGTGACAGGGCCAAATAAAATTGGCCTGCGGGCCGCCAGTTACGGAACCCTGACATAGAGAGAGATAGAAAGAGCCCAGAAATAATCAACTTGAAATAGCCAAGAAAACATAACTAATTACATGAATATGCAGCATGGAAATATTCAACATAAATATTACATCCTAGAGATGATCATGTTTATTGTAGACTCTTACTTTGATTGTTCCCTCAGGCACTAGGACATACATGTTTAAGGTTTCCTTATTGCCAGAGAGAGAGGGAGAGAAAGAAAGATAGAGGGGGCTAGAGTGATATAGAGAGGAGAGAGGTAGAGAGGACACCGAGAAAGAGAGAGGGAGCGAGAGTGTGTGTGGACTCTGAGAAAGAGATAGGTAGAGAGAGATGGACAGAGGGAGAACTCTGAGAACGAGAGAGTGTGTATGCAGAGAGCCAAGAAAGCATAGAAATGCTAGGCTACATCTCCTTTTTGTTGAAGGTTACGTATTTGTTGAAGATTAAGGGCACATATTCGCGAAACGTCCCAAAGTAGCACTACTGATCTAGGATCAGATCCGCCCTCTTATTCTTTATGTGAATAATGAGAAGTTCAATTATTGTTGTCTCTATGTTAAAGCACAGTACCCTGCAAATGTCCTTGATAGTTTCAACAGACAGACATGTCACCCCAGTGGTGCGCAGCCCAGTGGCTTGCTCAAACCAATAACACCTAGGTCATTATCACTTTATACACAAAACACACATGACAATCACCTTATGCAGGTGCCGGGTCTGAAAAGTTCATTCATGATCTGTGATGCAGAGTAGCCTATCTCACGCTGTTACTAGGTGGCAATGGCACGTAACAAGATGTTCCTGACCAATCACGTGGACCGAGCGATGGGTCGAAAGTTGAATGGCAGAGTTTATATAAGCATGAAATATAGGACCTGTGAAATACCCCAGTCTGTTATAACAAACAGAGGAGCTATAGGCCTACCTATGGGAGGAGAGGATCGGGAAACTCAGACACCTTAAACACATGCGCGCATGTTCGCACACATGCATACACACACACACACACACTTTAAGCAGACACACAATGTACACACAGTACACACACACAATGTAAAAGCACACACACACACACACTGAATGCAGAAACACTGTAAGCAGACACGCACACACACATACTGTAAACACACACTCTCACACATACACACTCACAACAAACATGAGCGAAGAGGAGAAGAGACAGGAGAGCACATAGGACATGCTCTGTTCAAATCGAATAATACACATGCGTACATACTAAATTCTCCACAGCAAATATGATAGAGTGTGTGCATGTGCACTGGAGTTGGAATGATAGAGTATGGATATATGGATGTTTTGGAAGGGGGTCTGTCTGTTGCTATCTGATTTGTTCAGTAGACAAAACAATGCCATGAACTTAAATGACCAGCTAGCAGTTAAGGTCTGGGACGGTATCCTACCTCTGGAATGACAATCACAGTCTCTCTGATAGGCTGATATGGTTGTATATGAAGGATACTATCATGTTATTGTAAAGGTAACCGCTTAAATGTGTGTCATAGGTCACTGGGCCAGGAGTTTTGTCGGGACCATCGGGGCCTGACTAGCCTAGTACCATTGCCATTTAATAGGCTAATGTCACTCTCACCGATGATTGGCAGGCCATTCATTTCACGGATAATTGACTCTTACATTGTTGACCCTGATATCTGAGTGACAAGTTGTTGTGGTTAGTCTCTCTGGACTCTCTCCATGATACAGTATTAGCAGTGTTTGTGCGTGCATGCACACTAACGCTACAAACTGACAGTGTGTGTGTCTGTGATTGACACTCTCCTTTACTCAGAGTGGCAGTGTGTTTTTCGAACGCAGCTAGGGTGTGTTCCCCTGGTTGACCCGAGACTCACACACATGCGCGCAGGTGCATGTCACACACACACAAACACACCCTTACTCACTTTCTCACACAGACACACGCAGTCTTCTTATATGATCATCTACTGACCTAAATACCTTACCACCAGTGCTGAGGTTATTTTGCTCATTATTTCCAGAACTGCCCAATCCCTCCATTCTTTCCTCCTCTCTTTTCATTTCCTCCATCCTCCCATCCCTTTCCCCAGGTGTCTGATTCCATAACTTTATTTATCTTGCTCTCTCTTTCTCGCCCTCCCTCTTTCTTTCTCTCGCTCACGCTCTCATATGTCTGTGAAAGCCCCTTAGGAGAAAAGGGAAAATACCAAGCTGAGAACACACTGGAGAGCGGGAGGGAGAGGAGAAAAAAGAGAGACAGAGGGAACATGAGAGAGACAGGGACAGAGTGAAAGTGAGAGAGACAGAGGGAACATGAGAGAGACAGGGACAGAGTGAAAGGGGGAATGGGAGGCAGAGAGAGTTTGGGACAACAAGTTAAAGTGAACAAAAGATAGTGAAAGTGAGAGAGAAAGAGAGACAATGTCCCTCCTGATTGGCTAGTGAAATTAACTCTTTCTACAATGTCCCTCCCGAATGGCTAGTGAGATTAACTCTTTCTACAACAGCGTCCTCGGGACCTCGGGACCCCAAGGGGTGCACATTTTGGTTTTTGCCCTAACTCTACACAGCTGATAAAAATTATCAAAGCTTGATGCTTAGTTGATTATTTGAATCAGCTGTGTAGTGGAGGTCAAAACCCAAAACGTGCACCCTTTGGGGTCCCGAGGACCGAGTTTGGGAAACCCTGTTCTACAAAATCCCTCCCAATTGGCTAGGGAGATTAACTCTTTCTACAATGTCCCTCACGATTGGCTAGTGAGATGAACTCTTTCTACAATGTCCCTCTCGATTGGCTATTTCATCTGATAGTGACAACGAGGAGTTCAAAACACAACTCTCCATCTACACACACATCAGGGGGCAAAATCTTAACGATAACTAACACAATGCATTTAGTGGAATGCAATCGGACTGGACTGTATTTGATTTTGTTTTTATGTCTCCTTCAGTAAGTAGGGGACTTTCTCTTTTAAGAGTTTCTGTCTAAAGCAAGTGTGTCCGAAATGGCACCCTATTCCCTACATAGTGCATTACTTTTGACCAGAGCCCTAAGTAGTTCACCATATAGGGAATAGGCACTAATGGCACTAATGGCCCTATGGACCCTGGTCAAAAGTAGTGCACTATGTAGGGAATAGGGTGCCATTTCGGACGCGGTCAGAGTTTGTGTCTAGAGTAAGTGTATGAGGCGTTCCCCCCTGTTGGTCATGTGTTGGAGAGCCCAGAACAGAACACAGACGGGTTTGTTCCTAAAGTGTTCCATCCGAAACGAGTAAATACACACCCCAGAGAGTCTCTCACACACGGCACAGCGGACCTGTCAACATCACTTAACAAGGGATTCATCCTGTCCCCAGGGTGTGTGTGGGAGGGGGGCCTGGGGTGGTGGGTGGGGAGGAGAGGAGTGTGTGTGTGTGTTTGCCCTCGCGCACGCCCCTTATCTCATTCATACATGACACGTGTCCTTTTACATTAAACAATGTACACACTGTATGTATACTGTGAGAGTGTGTGTGTTTGTGTGTGTGCACGCTTGCATGCCTGTGTGTGTCTGTGTGTGCATGCATACTTGTGTGTCTGCATGTGTGTGTCCACTTGCGTGCATGTGTGTGTGTGTTTCTGAGAACGAGAGAGTCGATGGCATAGGGACACAGTGTTTGAGTGACTGATTGATTCCTCTACACAGCAGAGTAGCTTCAATCCCTCTGGGCATCATCTGTATAGATCTGTGTGGGAGCTGGAACACTGGTCAATACACAGTACCTTATATGAGAGAGAGAGAGAGAGAGAGAGAGAGAGAGAGAGAGAGAGAGAGAGAGAGAGAGAGAGAGAGAGAGAGAGAGAGAGAGAGAGAGAGAGAGAGAGAGAGAGAGAGAGAGAGAGAGAGAGAGAGAGAGAGAGAGAGAGAGAGAGAGAGAGAGAGAGAGAGAGAGAGAGAGAGAGAGAGAGAGAGAGAGAGAGAGAGAGAGAGAGAGAGAGAGAGAGAGAGAGAGAGAGAGAGAGAGAGAGGTGAAGAAATAGAGTGAACTCAAAGCATCAACAATTTTGGGTCAAATAAGGTATATTGACATCTGATCTTCTCTCATTTGTCATTTGTAAGCTATCCAGCTTGTCCTTGCATTGTCTGTGTTTTGGTGTGTGTGAGTCCTACAGTATATGTGTGTGTTCTACCTATACACTAACTTATTTCACCCTTTACACTAACTTATTTCACTAACTCATTTCACCCTTTCCACCAACCCATTTGCTTGTGCCCCCTGTATAGGACCTGTGTGGGCACCACTCGTGTGACACACTGGGCATGGCCGACGTTGGCACCATCTGCTCACCAGAGAGGAGCTGTGCCGTCATAGAGGACGACGGACTCCATGCCGCCTTCACAGTGGCACACGAGATAGGTGGGCACCGTTCACACACCTGCATACACACATACACACCTGCCATTTTTTAGTGTACGCAAGCACATGCAAACACATCCAAACTTTATTGCTATCACTGTCACCAGGGGTCTCTTCATAGTCCCCAAGTCCAGAGCAGACTCTGGAAAACGCACAGTACTACATAGAGCCATGACTACATGGAACTATATTCCACATCAAGTAACTCAAGCGAGCAGTAAAATCTGATTTAAGAAAACAGATACAACTACAGTTTATGGAACGAAGCGGACTGTGAAGAGACACAAACACAGGCACACACACACGCATACGCACACACGCTAACACATGTACATTGTAATGTTGTAATATTGTTGTATTGTGGTATTATACATTTTGTATTGTAGATTTGTAATGATAGAGTAGTGGTGTAATAAAGTGTTGTATGTTGTACTGTTTTATTTATTTTTTGTGATGTAGTTGCCTTAATCTTGTTTGGACTCCAGGAAGAGTAGCTGCTGCCTTGGCAGCAGCTAATGGGTATCCTTAATAAATACAAATACAGATACACACTCTCACGAATACAATGCTCATTGTGTAAACAAACACCCCCCCAAAATGATTTGTCTTTCTGTCTGCCTGCCTGTCCATCTCTCTGTCTGTGAACCAAAGGTCACTTGCTGGGCCTGTCCCACGACGACTCCAAGTTCTGCGAAGAGCGTTTCGGTGCCAGCGCGGACAAGCGTCTCATGTCGTCCATCCTGACCTCCATCGACGCCTCCAAACCCTGGAGCCGCTGCACCTCAGCTACCATCACTGACTTCTTTGACGATGGCAACGGTAAGACATGGAGAGGGGGATGAGAGGAGGAGAGCGGGGAAGAATGGCAGGATAGGATAGAGGGGGATGAGAAGAGGAGAGCGGGGAGGAGAGGAGAGAATGAAATCCAGAAGTATTTTGGCACTCCAGGCCTAGAGTTGACTAGCCCTGAACTAATGGTTAGGGAGGTAACCAAGTCTTAATTGTAAAAGTGAGGAGAATACCTCAATGACTTACTTGGTTAAACATTGAGGGTTGGGCTCACCTACTGTACAGAGTTCATGTGCTGTTGTCTTTGCCAAATTGAATCCAATGTCCCTTCACACCTATCGAGTGGCGGATTAGAATGATCGGAGGTTTGATAAACCAGACAGACAAACAGCCTTTGGCATTGGACACCATGTACACAAAAAAGCAATGCACTGATCTGTCCATCCTCTCATTTTTCTATCCTTTCCACTTTCCACTTACCCCTAAACCTTTCTCCTCATTCCATCCTCTCCCCCTCTTCTCCTTTTTCCTCCTCCCCTCTCCCCCTCTACAGCCGAGTGTCTCCTGGACACTCCTCGCCAGCCCATGCTCGGCTCAGAGGAGCTGCCCGGCCAGAGCTACGACGCTGTGCGCCAGTGCCGCCTGGCGTTTGGGCCTGAGTACACAGTCTGCCCGGGCATGGACGTGTGCGCCCGCCTGTGGTGCGCAGTGATACGCCAGGGCCAGATGGTGTGCCTGACCAAGAAGCTGCCCGCCGTGGAGGGCACGCCGTGTGGCAAGGGCCGCATCTGCCTCCAGGGCAAGTGCGTGGACAAGACCCGGAAGAGACACTACTCGGTAAGGACAGGGCGGAGGGTGAGAGGAAGGGAGGGGAGGGAGGGAATGGGAGGCAACAACGCAATAGGATGACAGCATAGACAGAGTGGAAGAGCAGAGTACTACTTTATTATTATTTATTATTCTCTAGAGAGGGAAGGAGGGAAGGAGGAAAGGAGGGGATGGGAAGGAGAGGGAGAGTGTTGAGAGAGGGAATGGGAGGGAAACACCGGATAGGTGCAGTGAAATGTGTTGTTTTACAGGATCAGCCATAGTAGTACGGCGCCCTTAGAGCAAATTAGGGTTAAGTGCCTTGCTCAAGGGCACATCGACAGATGTTCACCTTGTCGGCTCGGGTATTCAAACCAGCGACATTTAGGTTACTCACCCAACACTCTAACGGCTAGGCTACCTGCTGACCAATAGGGTGACAACATAGACAAGTCACTCAATTTATACTACTTGGTGAGAGGAATGAAGGTGTGAGAGAGGGAGGTGTGTAGGGAGAGTGGAGGTAAAGGGGGTTGGGTGTATGGTGGAGTACGGTGAGAGTGCCAACAACAGCAATGAGAGACACTATAACACAAGGAGAGAAGGAATGAGGGAGGGAGTATAGAGAGAGGGAGAGAGAGAATGGGAGGCAGGGATGGAGTTAGGTGAAAGTGTGAATAAGAGCCACAGGAGATATACACTGAGTGTACAAAACATTAAGGACACCTGCTCTTTCAATGACGTAGACTGACCAGGTGAATCCAGGTGAAAGCTATGATCCCTTATTGATGTCACTTGTTAAATCCACTTTAATCATTGTAGATGAAGGGGAGGAGACATGTTAAAGAATGATATTTTAAGCCTTGAATTGAGACATGGATTGTGTACATGTGTCATTCAGAGGGTGAATGGGCAAGACAAAATATTTAAGTGCCTTTGAATGGGATTTGGTAGTAGGGGCCAGGCTTAGGGCTGTGGCGGTCATGACATTTTGTCAGCCGATGAATGTCAAGCAAATAACTGCCGGTCTCACGTAATTGACCTTCCAAGCATAGCCTACAAGCCACTGATGCAGACCTTTGGAACATCTACATTTAAAAAAGTCTAATAAATCCATGTAATATACAGTGGGGGAAAAAAGTATTTAGTCAGCCACCAATTGTGCAAGTTCTCCCACTTAAAAAGATGAGAGAGGCCTGTAATTTTCATCATAGGTACACGTCAACTATGACAGACGAATTGAGGGAAAAAAATCCAGAAAATCACATTGTAGGATGAATTTATTTGCAAATTATGGTGGAAAATAAGTATTTGGTCACCTACAAACAAGCAAGATTTCTGGCTCTCACAGACCTGTAACTTCTTCTTTAAGAGGCTCCTCTGTCCTCCACTCGTTACCTGTATTAATGGCACCTGTTTGAACTTGTTATCAGTATAAAAGACACCTGTCCACAACCTCAAACAGTCACACTCCAAACTCCACTATGGCCAAGACCAAAGAGCTGTCAAAGGACACCAGAAACAAAATTGTAGACCTGCACCAGGCTGGGAAGACTGAATCTGCAATAGGTAAGCAGCTTGGTTTGAAGAAATCAACTGTGGGAGCAATTATTAGGAAATGGAAGACATACAAGACCACTGATAATCTCCCTCGATCTGGGGCTCCACGCAAGATCTCACCCCGTGGGGTCAAAATGATCACAAGAACGGTGAGCAAAAATCCCAGAACCACACGGGGGGACCTAGTGAATGACCTGCAGAGAGCTGGGACCAAAGTAACAAAGCCTACCATCAGTAACACACTACGCCGCCAGGGACTCAAATCCTGCAGTGCCAGACGTGTCCCCCTGCTTAAGCCAGTACATGTCCAGGCCTGTCTGAAGTTTGCTAGAGTGCATTTGGATGATCCAGAAGAGGATTGGGAGAATGTCATATGGTCAGATGAAACCAAAATAGAACTTTTTGGTAAAAACTCAACTCGTCGTGTTTGGAGGACAAAGAATGCTGAGTTGCATCCAAAGAACACCATACCTACTGTGAAGCATGGGGGTGGAAACATCATGCTTTGGGGCTGTTTTTCTGCAAAGGGACCAGGACGACTGATCCGTGTAAAGGAAAGAATGAATGGGGCCATGTATCGTGAGATTTTGAGTGAAAACCTCCTTCCATCAGCAAGGGCATTGAAGATGAAACGTGGCTGGGTCTTTCAGCATAACAATGATCCCAAACACACCGCCCGGGCAACGAAGGAGTGGCTTCGTAAGAAGCATTTCAAGGTCCTGGAGTGGCCTAGCCAGTCTCCAGATCTCAACCCCATAGAAAATCTTTGGAGGGAGTTGAAAGTCCGTGTTGCCCAGCGACAGCCCCAAAACATCACTGCTCTCGAGGAGATCTGCATGGAGGAATGGGCCAAAATACCAGCAACAGTGTGTGAAAACCTTGTGAAGACTTACAGAAAACGTTTGACCTGTGTCATTGCCAACAAAGGGTATATAACAAAGTATTGAGAAACTTTTGTTATTGACCAAATACTTATTTTCCACCATCATTTGCAAATAAATTCATTAAAAATCCTACAATGTGATTTCCTGGATTTTTTTTTCTCATTTTGTCTGTCATAGTTGACGTGTACCTATGATGAAAATTACAGGCCTCTCTCATCTTTTTAAGTGGGAGAACTTGCACAATTGGTGGCTGACTAAATACTTTTTTTCCCCACTGTAGGTGACACCATCACAATAAATCTGTTATTTCTTTTAGACAGGTCTAAAGAAACATGATATGAAGAAAAGGTAGTCTACTTCAGAAGAACAGAATAGCATACTCTGAGTTGTCCTTAAGTTAGGCCCTGATCTGGCTATGCCATATGGCTGCGGGCTACACTAGTTCAATTAGCAGACAAGATTTGCTTGTGGCATTATTATATATAATTTTATAGTATGAAGAATACAATTTAACATAGCTGAATAAAATAGAAAGGATATTTTCTCCAAACGATTTGAGGGAGTACGCACATGCGACTATTCTGAATTGAGAGGCTAACAAAGAAACAGATACTCCTAAATGCTTCATTTAGAGTTATTTATGTAACTTTAGTTGTGATACAAATGTTGGGCTATATGTTTAGATTTTTAATACATTCTAAGGCTTCATGATGTGACTCTAATGATGATTTGAAAAAAGTTGCATGAAAGGCATGAGCTCTGCTTTGTTTTTTGGGCAGGCTGTACACACTTCATCATTCACAATTTGACAAGCACTTGATAGTGCCCCGAATTTCCCTTTGTGTGGCCGTAATACCCGTAATAAGACGCTTTTCCCGTGGTTCATTTTCATGCCAGCCAGGTAGGCTATACTCCTGTTGTAAAGAGAAGCAATGTGCTTGATATTAGGAAAGTTGAGAAATTAATATAGTAGGCCCAGCCCATAGAAAGTTGATGGGATCCTCCTCTTTTTAATAGAGGCCATCACTCTGTGATGCCTATAGAAATGTTGCGCAGCATGAGCTCATAGCCTCTCATTAAGTGTTTGATTCGATTTTCGATGACATTTGCATTGATGTCAGAATGATTAGAGAGACAATAGAGTGCTGAGTACCAGGCAGTTAGCAAGTTTGGTAGGCTACTAATGACCATCAGCAACATCAGAGCTTGGAGAAGCATAATTACTGTGACTAAACGGTCACGTAGAACTTGACTGCCGTCATGACTCGTGACCGCCAGTGTGGCGGTAATATTGTCACCGCAACAGCCCTAGGTGCAACTCAATATTAGAAAGGTGTTCTTAATGTTTTGTACACTCAGTGTAGCGGTAGAGGGAGGGTAGGAGAGAGTTGGAAAGAATTAGAACGTTTCCGTAACTTTTACTGCACATTGTAATTCATTTGGCCTTTACTGTCACAGACTCTCAATTAATCTAATTCAGTTGAATTTGATTTGGAACAAGATTACTAGAGGAGTGACTGGGTGTATTTTTGGCAGGTCGGAGAAGGGGGAAAGAATGTTGCTTTTGTAGGTGGGATTACTGTGTCTCCCTCCTCTCAGACTGTTCTCTTAGCAGGCTGTTTCTGTTGAGTCTTTTCAACTTCTGAGTCTCTGAGTTTTCAGTCACTCTTATGACAAGCAGCACAAAACTCACTATACTTTAATGGTCACCACCATTTTGGTTGTCTTTGTTTTGAAACATTATGTTCAAACATTTTTTGTTCTATTAGAGTTACATTGTAAGAGTATCGCTTAATTATAAATTATTAAAAGGGACATCCGACCAGAATCACTGTCAACAGAATATACATAGGCCTACTGTATATGCTTTGTTCGTTCATATTTTGACTTGTGGCTATTGACACTAATGATTTGTCAGGCTATAGTCACCTAACTAGAATATAGTTCTAGACCAACTAGACGTCTATATTCAGTGTTGGGGAGTAGTGAACTACATGTAGTGGAACTAGTAATGTAACTACATTTTCCAGTAGCTTGGTGGTAGTTGAACTAAATTAAAAATCTTGGTAGTGTTTTGAGTAGTTAATTACTTTATTTTGCCATGTAGTGGTGTAGCTAACTACTGGAACTACAGACTACTTTTTTAGCAAAAATATTATAAAACATTTGTTGTTGGCAAGACTTTCCTTTCTTTTTCAACAGCAGACCTGTCTAATTCTCACTTGAAACATCGTTTTTGTGTTTAATAGGCTAAATTACACATTCTGTTAACTTCTGACTCCAGAGTGATCTGTTCTTGCAATTTGTAGTCTATGACATTTCAGATTTAGTAACTTTAGTTAAGTAAACTATATTTTTCTTAAGGGTAGATTTAGTGTAGCTTAACTTCTTCCAGTGTGCAGTAATTGGTAGCTTGGTAAACTACACTGCCAGTCAAAAGTTTGGACACACCTACTCATTCAAGGGTTTTTCTTTATTTTTACTATTTTTTACATTGTAGAGTAATAGTGAAGACATCAAAACTATGAAATAACACATATGGAATCATGTAGTAACCAAAAAAGTGTTAAACAAATCAAAATATATTTTATATTTGAGATTCTTCAAATATCCACCCTTTGCCTTGATGACAGCTTTGCACACTCTTGGCATTAGTGTCTTCACTATTATTATTATTATTCTGCAATGTAGAAAATAGTAAAAAATAAAGAAAAACCCTTGAATGAGTAGGTGTGTCCAAACTTTTGACTGGTACTGTATATCTTCAGAGTAGCTTCCCCAACACTGTCTATATTGTAGATCCAGACCAACTTACTAGACATCTAACTAGAATATGCAGTAGATCTATCTAGACCAACAATCTATTTCAAAGTAATCACAAACAAAATGTTCAATGAAAATACACATGTTTATTTTGGATGGGAAGAGGGGGGAGAGGTGAGGGGATGGGAGGATAGGTGAGGAGAGCTTAGGAGAAGACAGGAGGTTTCACACCTGCTGCAGGGGGATCCCCCTAGGGGGCCTAAGGGTGAAGAGGAGGGGGTACAATGACCCATTGAGAGCTGCAACAAAATGAAAACAGGACAAAGGGAGGTTAATTCTAGGGTCAAAGGTGATTATGTGTTGGGTTAGGGCTATAAAATGTTCTACTCCTGACCTTATTGCTACGTAGCAACTGTCCCTGTATGATTTAATCTCTCTTTCATTCTCGACCATTCTACTCACCAGCCTCTGTCTCCTTCACCAACGCCTCTTGCTCCTCCTTCCTCTTCTCCAACTCCTCCCTCATCCACTCCTTGTCTGCGATGTCCTTCTCTCTCTTCTCTATCGCTCCATTCTTTATGTCCAGGAGTTTGGCTTGATTTGCCAAAGCATCCTCTCTCTCTCCATCCAAACTCAGTTTCTTTCCACCTCCTCTGTCTCCTTCCTCAGCCTCTCCTTCTCCAACTTCCTTATCTTTCCCTCTGTCAACTCTTTCTCTTTCGCCAGCTGCGCTCTCACCCTCTCCACCTCCTCTCCCTTCACCACCACCTCCTCCGCCTTCACCTTCACCTCCTCTGCCCAGGTCTGAACATTCTCCTTCTCCCCCCTGACAGCCAGCCACTCTTCCATCAGCCACTCGCTTTTCAGAACGATCTGCCCCCTCTCTCTTCTCAGAATCTTCTCTTCTCTCCCCGCAGTCTTCTCCCTCTTCTCCACCTCCCTCCTTGCCACCTCCACCTTCTTTCTCTCGACTGCCACCTCCTTCCTTTCCTCAGTCACCTCCTTCCTTTCCTCGGTCACCTCCTTCCTCTCCTCCTCCACCTCCCTCCTTTCCACCATTACCTGCTCCTCCCTATTCTCCACCTGCACCTCCCTCTTTCCAGCACCTCCTCCCTCCTGTTAAACTCCTCCTCCATCCTCATCAACTCCTCCTCCTTCTTCTGGTTAGACTCAGCCCTTTTGATTATCCTCCTCCATGGCTTTGATCTGAAGGACAGTCGGTAAGAATGATACTCCGTAAGTCAGTAAGAGAGTACATGTTCATTTTACAGCCTATTTCAGCCCAACAGTCAGTCGCTGGTCGTGATGACCTACTCAGACCTGGGTTCAAAGACTATTTGACATCTTTCAAATACATTGAGCGTTCCTCTATACTGCTTGGAGTGCCAATCGAGCACAGATAAAGTATTTGAACCCAGGTCTGAACCCACTTCAACTAACAACCCATAGAATAGGAATAAATAGAACCCATAGAATAAACCAAAAGAATGAATCATCAGGTGTAGTGTGATAGAATATAGAATTTGAATGAATTATTGTAATTATATAGGTCGTTAGTTGTAGTGGGATAGAATTTGAATGAAAAGAACCCATAGAATGAATCATTCTAATTCTATGTAACAACTAGACCTGAGTTTAATTGAATCTGTGCTTGATTGAGCTTGCCTGGTGCATTGAAAACAATGGAATACTCCCAAAAGTGTGAACCCTGCCCATCCGGCACATCAGACAGGCTTAAGCAAATGCTCAAAGTATTATAATTTTTTTATACGATTTCAAATACTAGGCCTATTTGAACCCAGGTCTACTAACAAGGGCGGCAGGTAGCTTAGTGGGTAAGAGCGTTGTGCCAGTAACCGAAAGGTCGCTGGTTCTAATCCCCGAGCTGACTAGGTGAAAAATCTGTCGATGTGCCCTTAAGCAAGGCACTTAACCCTAATTGCTCCTGTAAGTCGCTCTGGATAAGAGCGTCTGCTAAATGACTAAAATGTAAATGTAAATGTAACAACATTATACCTTTCCATGATGGGGAACTTGTTACCATTAGTCTAATAATATCATGGATTAGTTTTTACTAACAGTTTATAAACAGTAAAATAAACAAAGTACATAAAATACATAAAGTAAAATACAGAAACTTGACACTCACTTTAGAGACTGTCGGCCTCCGTGACCTCCCCTTCATCATCAAGACCAAAAACAATACAAAGTACTATACAAACAATATATATACAAAAAAGCAAGAAAAGTCAAAGTAACAAATAAAACAAATAAGATGAAGGAATATATAATGTACAAAAAATGGAGTACAGTCAAATAGAAATAAGAGTAGGCTAAATAGTAGGTTGAATATTTCGCAGGTGTTCGCAGCTAGTAGCAGATATTGTTGGTAGCAGTCCAAAGATAAATGGAATCTGATTTGTGCCTGGATGGCGTGACATTGGAATGTTTACACCATCCGTTGCCATGGTAAATGGTCATGTCATAGAGGTAAATCATGATAGATGTATCTCTGTGATGTCATCACAGTTCTGGAATTGCAAATATCAACATTCTAGATGATGTAATAATGATATCAACATCTGTGGTCTCTACAATGATAGTAGGCCTAGTAATTAATAAGAAATAATAATACAAATGTAAAATTAAAAACACAGAACAACCAAACAAATCAAATCAAATTTTATTTGCCACATGCGCCGAATACAACAGGTGTAGACCTTACAGTGAAATGCTTACTTACAAGCCCTTAACCAACAATGCAGTTTTAAGAAAAAAGTAAAAAAAGAGATAAGTAAAAAATAAAAATAATTAAATAAATAATTAAAGAGCAGCAGTAAAATATAATAACAGTAGGGAGGCAGGGGGTACCGGTACAGAGTCAATGCTAGGCAAATCCCCGTCTTACCTTAGCTCACTGGTCACCATAGCAACACCCACCCATAGTATGCGCTCCAGCAGGTATATCTCACTGGTCATCCCCAAAGCCAACACCTCCTTTGGCCGCCATTCCTTCCAGTTCTCTGCTGCCAATGACTGGAACGAACTGCCATGATGGGTAGCCATGATTAGCTGTTCAGGAGTCTTATGGCTTGGGGGTAGAAGCTGTTAAGAAGCCTTTTGGACCTAGACTTGGCGCTCCGGTACCGCTTGCCGTGCGCTAGCAGAGAGAACAGTCTATGACTAGGGTGGCTGGAGTCTTTGACAATTTTTAGGGCCTTCCTCTGACACCGCCTGGTATAGAGGTCCTGGATGGCAGGAAGCTTGGCCCCAGTGAGGTAATGGGCCGTACGCACTACCCTCTGTAGTGCCTTGCGGTCGGAGGCCGAGCAGTTGCCATACCAGGCGGTGATGCAACCAGCCAGGATGCTCTCGATGGATCAGCTGTAGAACTTTTTGAGGATCTGAGGACCCATGCCAAATCTTTTCAGTCTCCTGAGGGGGAATAGGCTTTGTCGTGTTTGGACCATGATAGTTTGTTGGTGATGTGGACACCAAGGAACTTGAAGCTCTCAGCCTGTTCCACTACAGCCCCGTTGATGAGAATGGGGGCATGCTCAGTCCTCTTTTTTTTCCTGTAGTCCACAATCATCTCCTTTGTCTTGATCACGTTGAGGGAGAGGTTGTTGTCCTGGCACCACATGGCCAGGTCTCTGACCTCCTCCCTATAGGCTGTCTCATCGTTGTCGGTGATCAGGCCTACCACTGTTGTGTCGTCGGAAAACTTAATGATGGTGTTGGAGTTGTGCCTGGCCATGCAGTCATGGGTGAACAGGGAGTACAGGAGGGGACTGAGCACGCACCCCTGAGGAGCCCCCGTGTTGAGGATCAGCGTGGCAGATGTGTTGTTACCTACCCTTACCACCTGGGGGTGGCCCGTCAGGAAGTCCAGGATCCAGTTGCAGAGGGAGGTGTTTAGTCCCAGGGTCCTTAGCTTAGTGATGAGCTTTGAGGGCACTATGGTGTTGGAACGCTGAGCTGTAGTGACTGAATAGCATTCTCACGTAGGTGTTCCTCTTGTCCGGGTGGGAAAGGGCAGTGTGGAGTGCAGTAGAGATTGCATCATCTGTGGATCTGTTGGTGCGGTATGCAAATTTGAGTGGGTGTAGGGTTTCTGGGATAATGGTGTTGATATGAGCCAGCCTTTCAAAGACCAGCCTTTCAAAGACAAAACAAAGACGAATAGAGACAATACGTAAAGAATCAAGATAGTTCAGATCAACTTTCCCTTCCCCAATCTTAACCTTAACCATTAGTTGGGAAAATGCTAAACTGACCCAAGATCAGCGTCTAGGGGCAACTTCACCCTATACCCTTAAGATGTTGTAGGCTAGCATGTGAGCTAATATAGCACATTGCTACAGACTCTGACTTTGCCTTGATGTACTGGGTCGCCTTTGAACATTACTTTAATTTCTATCATCATGCCGCCCCACACCCTTCTCAATGTATTCCACTTGCACAGACAATCACGTGCATGCAGACACACAAATGAATCACACACACACAGACACATACACACATTTTACACATGGCTTGGCTGCCGGCCAATCCAACTTTTAACATGCTCACTGTGCAACTTTAAGAGTACTCTCTTATCTCTCTCCTCCCTCTCCTCCTCTGATCTCACTCTCCTATCTCTTCTCACTCTCCTCTCTCTCTCTCTCTCTCTCTCGCTCTCTCTCTCTCGCTCTATCGCTCTCTCTCTCAATCTCTTTCCTATTGCCTCCCTCTCTCCTATCTCATCTTTCTCTTTCATCTTCCCGCTCTCCTCTCTTCATCCTGCTCTCCAAGGCATCTAACCACGGAAGTTGGAGTTCGTGGGGTCCGTGGGGGGCATGTTCGAGGACGTGCGGTGGAGGGGTGCAGTTCGCCCAGCGTCTGTGTAACAACCCGCCGCCCCGAAACAATGGGCGCTACTGCACCGGCAAGAGAGCCATCTACAGGTCCTGCAGTGTCACCCCATGCCCCTCGCACAGTGAGTGTAGTACTGCAGATTGACTGGCTGACGTGTGTGATCACATAGTGAGATAGACACGCATAAGCACACACAAGTATACATTTGCTCAGGCAAATACACAGGCTTACAATAGATCAATGAATGGTAAATATTTAGACTCTCTCTCCCTGTCTCTCTCTCTGTCTCTCTCTCGCTCGCTCTCTCAAACACACACACACACACACACAGTCTGAAATGCTAATGTTCCCACTCTAACCTGTGGTGGAACTGTCCTCCTCTAGGTAAGAGTTTCCGCCAGGAGCAGTGTGAGGTGCGGAATGGCCCCCAGACAGACCCTAAGGGGGTGAAGACCTTTGTGGAGTGGGTACCCAAGTTCGCAGGAGTGCTACCCAAAGATGTGTGCAAGCTGACCTGCCGGGCCAAGGGCACAGGCTACTATGTAGTGTTCTCGCAGAGGGTGAGTGAATAAGAGAAGGGCACTGGGGAGTAAAAGAGTGTGAGTGAGGGTACTTTGGAGTGCTGTCTTCCACTACCATTAGTCCACTACCTTTGTTATCAAGACTTGTAGTGTCCGTTCTGCTAGTATGATGATGATAAAGATGATGGTGATGATACAGTGCCTTCGAAAAGTATTCAGACCCATTGACTTTTTCCACATTTTGTTACGTTATAGCCTTATTCTAAAATGGATTAAATGAAAAACAATCCTCAGCAATCTACACACAATACCCCATAATGACAAAGGGATAACAGGTTTTTAGAAATGTTTGTAAATTTATAAAATATTTAAAACAGAAAAACCTTATTTTAGGAAGCTTGGCCCCAGTGATGTACTGGGCCGTACGCACTACCCTCTGTAGTGCCTTGCGGTCGGAGGCCGAGCAGTTGCCATACCAGGCGGTGATGCAACCAGTCAGAATGCTCTCGATGGTGCAGCTGTAGAATTTTTTGAGGATCTGAGGACCCATGCCAAATATTTTCAGACTCCTGAGGGGGAATAGGCTTTTTCGTGCCCTCTTCACGACTGTCTTGGTGTGTTTGGACCATGATAGTTCGTTGGTGATGTGGACACCAAGGAACTTGAAGCTCTCAACCTGTTCCACTACAGCCCCGTCAATGAGAATGGGGGCGTGCTCAGTCCCCTGAGGGGCCCCTGTGTTGAGGATCAGTGTGGCAGATGTGTTGTTACCTACCCTTACCACCTGGGGGCGGCCCGTCAGGAAGTCCAGGATCCAGTTGCAGAGGGAGGTGTTTAGTCCCAGGATCCTTAGCTCTAAGAGCTTTGCACACCTGAATTGTACAATATTTGCCAATTTTTCTTATTCTTCAAGCTCTGTCAAAACTGTAACTAGGCCACACAGGAACATTCAATGTCGTCTTGGTAAGCAACTCCAGTGTAGATTTGGCCTTGTGTTTTAGGTTATTGTCCTGCTGAATAGTGAATTCGTCTCCCAGTGTCTGTTGGAAAGAAGACTGAACCAGGTTTCCCTCTAGGATTTTGCCTGTGCTTAGCTGTATTCCGTTTCTTTTTATCCTAAAATCTCCCTAGTCCTTGCCGATGACAAGCATACCCATAACATGATGCAGCCACCTCCATGCTTGAAGATATGAAGAGTGGTACTAAGTGATGTGTTGTGTTGGATTTGCCCCATACATAACGCTTTGTATTCAGGACAAAAAGTGTATTTCTTAGCCACATTTTTTGCTGTATTACTTAAGTGCCTTGTTGCAAACAGGATGCATGTTTTGGAATCTTTTTAATTCAGTACAGGCATGGTGAAATCCTTCCTCTCCG
The DNA here is from genome assembly GCF_964263955.1 of Coregonus lavaretus. Classification (NCBI taxonomy): domain Eukaryota; kingdom Metazoa; phylum Chordata; class Actinopteri; order Salmoniformes; family Salmonidae; genus Coregonus; species Coregonus lavaretus. The sequence goes on along the minus strand of NW_028165182.1, from coordinate 29,889 downwards.
GCAACTGAGTTGGGAAGGGCACCTGTATCTTTGTAGTGACTGGGTGTATTGATACACCGTCCAAAGTGTAATTAATAACTTCACCATGCTCAAAAGGCTATTCAGCATCTACTTTATTTTTATTTTTACACATCTACCAATCGGTGCCCTTCTTTGCGAGGCTGGTCTTTGTGGTTGAATCTGTGCTTGAAATTCATTACTCGATTGAGGGACCTTAACAGATAATTGTGTGTGGGGGGTACAGAGATGGGGTAGTCATTCAAAAATCATGTTCACCACTATTATTGAACACAGAATGCAACTTATTATGTGATTTAAGCACATTTTTACTCCTGAACTTATTTAGTCTTGACATAACAAAGGGGTTGAATACTTATTGACTCAAGACATTTCAGCTTTACATTTTTATAAATTTCTAAAGTTTTCTACAAATAAAATTCCACTTTGACATTATGGGGTATTGTGTGTGATCAGGCTGTAACACAACAAAAAATTGAAAAAGTCAAGGGGTGTGAATACTTTCTGAAGGCGCTGTACATGATAATATACCCATGATGACTGTGAGAATACTGATGGTGATGATGATGATGATGGATTTATTTTATATACCACTGTTCATACAGAATCTCAAAGTCGCTTTAAAATATATATTTCAGGGGGCTGGCAGTTAATGGGAGATGGTCTTCCACAGATAGATGATGATGCAGCTCAGTAAAGTGGAGTTGAGTGCAGGTCGCGTCGATGGTTCATAATACAGCCAGGGAGGGAAAAACAACAGTCAGACAGTCAGCTCTTCATCAGGCACCTCTGTCTTTGAAGTTCACAGCTACTCCTCCTTTGTAGGTAGGCTGGAACATCTACCACCGAATGAGTAGCACTCACCTGGGTGATGATTCAGCAGCTGTAAGCTCCTGAGAGACCACAACACCTCGGCAGTAATCAGCTACAGTCTCCTACGAGGCGAGCCTCTATGATGATGATGATGATGATGATGAAGAGTACAATAACAGCAATGATGATAATATCTCCTTATGTCTCCTTCTCCAGGTGGTGGATGGGACAGAATGTCGGCCGTACAGCAGCTCAGTGTGTGTGAAGGGCAAGTGTGTGCGTACCGGCTGTGACGGCATCATTGGCTCCAAGCTGCAGTTTGACAAGTGTGGCATCTGTGGAGGGGACAGCACTGGCTGCATCAGGGTGATAGGCAACTTCACCAAGAAGAGGTAAGGGAACACACAAACACACACACACACTGAAATTGAAAAAAAACATTTGGGGTTTACACGTTTATTTGTCTGATACACAGCACCAAGAAAATAAAAATCTAAACTGAGATTTATATTTTCCACTTCAAAGTAAAAAAACAAATGGCCTTGACTTCATTATAAAAAAATCTAAATATTTGGTTGGAGGCAATGATTCTTGTTTATTGTGTAATTTATCTCACCTGTAGTAAGTTGCAGGTGCATATAGGTAAAAATAGCCATTCAACAAATTTTGAAAAGAAAAAACTAAACATTCTGCTCCGTTGCACTCCATTGTAAAGTGAAAGGGTGCGAGTATACTGTATTTTAACACATCTACATCTTGAGTACATTTGTAGGAATGGTCTATAGATTGTCTTCCGCTCCCTCACCATCTCTCATTCAATACATTGGCAAATTCTTGTTTAAGCTATCCATTTCTCACACTCACTCTGTCACATCCTCCCTTTTCCCTCATCTCTCTATACGTCATGAGCTTGTAATGCTAAATCACACCTTCCATTGGTGAAGATTGACGTACATTATATATACAAAAATATGTGGACACCCCTTCAAATTAGTGGAATCGGCTATTTCAGCCACACCTGTTGTTGACAGGTGTATAAAATCGAGCACACATCCATGCAATCTCCATAGACAAACATTGACAGTAGAATGGCCTTACTGAAGAGCTCAGTGACTTTCAACGTGGCACCGTTCCAACAAGTCAGTTCCCCGGTCAACTGTAAGTGCTGTTATTGTGAAGTGGAAACGTCTAGGAGCAACAACGGCTCAGCCGCGAAGTGGTAGGCCACACAAGCTCCTAGAACGGGACCGCCGAGTGCTGAAGCGCGTAGTGCGCAAAAATTGTCTGTCCTCGGTTGCAACACTCACTACCGAGTTCCAAACTGTCTCTGGAAGCATCGTCAGCACAATAACTGTTCGTCTGGAGCTTCATGAAATGGGTTTCCATTGCCGAGCAGCCCCACACAAGCCTAAGATCACCATGTGCAATGCCAAGCGTTGGCTGGAGTGGTGTAAAGCTCGCCGTCATTGGACTCTGGAGCAGTGGAAACGCGTTCTCTGGAGCGATCACGCTTCACCATCTGGCAGTCCGACAGACAAATCTGGGTTGGGCGGATACCAGGAGAACGCTACCTGCCCCAATGCATAGTGCCAACTGTAAAGTTTGGTGGAGGAATTGACTGGCCTGCACAGAGCCCTGACCTCAACCCTATCTAACACTTTTGGGATGAATTGGAACACTGACTGCGAGCCAGGCCTAATCGCCCAACATCAGTGGCCGACCTCACTAATGCTCTTGTGGCTTAATGGAAGCAAGTCCCCGCAGCAATGTTCCAACATCTAGTGGAAAGCCCTCATAAAAGATTGGAGGCTGTTATAGCAGCAAAGGGGGGACCAACTCCATATTAATGCCCATGATTTTGGAATGAGATGTTCGATGAGCAGGTGTCCACATACTTTTGGTCATGTAGTGTACAACATACTGGGCACATATGGGATCTTGCCACACACACACTCCTCACTCTCCTGTAACCCTCTCTCCCTCCCCCATGCAGTAAGGGCTACACAGACGTCGTGAAGATCCCAGAGGGCTCCACCCACATCAAGGTCCGCCAGCACAAGCCCAAGGACCAGCCCAGGTACACAGCCTACCTGGCCCTGCGTCGTCCTGGTGGCGACTACCTCCTCAATGGCAAGTTCATGATCTCTACCTCAGAGACAGTCATCCCCCTCAACGGCTCGGTGCTCAACTACAGTGGCTGGAGCCAGCAGGACGAGTGGCTACACAGCATGGGCCCAGGGGCCCTCAAAGAGGCCCTTACGGTTCAGATTCTGGCCACGGATGCCAAGAGGCCCCTGGATATCCGCTACAGCTTCTTCATGCCCCGTCGGGTTTTGGCACCACCACCCCCACCTCCCCCGCACACCTCCACAACCACATCTACCACTACTACTACTACAACAACCACCTCTACTAGATCCAGCAGTAGAACCACATTGGCCCCGGCCCTGGCTCGCTCCACAGCCCCGGGGGTGTCGACGGTGGCCCCTGGGCCCCAGTGGGTGATGGGCCCCTGGATGATCTGCTCCAGGACTTGTGACACGGGCTGGCAGAGCCGCACGGTGCAGTGCAAGGACCCGCAGGCCAAGCTGGCCAAGGGGTGCCCTCTGGCCGACCGCCCCTCCGCCTTCAAACAATGCCTAGTGAAAAAGTGTTGAAAGGACCAGAAACGGGTATACATAGACAGAGACACTGGCTATTGACAGTCAACCCCTCCTCTTCCTCACACCCAACCCTACTATGCCAGGCACTGCTTGGCACAGCTACAGACAAACGACGGGCACATGTGGACACTTCCGAATAGTGCAGTCGCCCAATCACCAACCACCCACTTGTCAAATCCCTCCTCTATCTGAAGGTTTCGTTTGTATTCCTCTGTTAATTACACGTTTTGTTTGCTTTTCTGTATGTTGTTGCTACTGTGGGTTTTTCGTGATTGTCCGCTTTGTCTCTTTGTGTTGTGTGACTGCACACCTCCGGACAATGGGCCTCAGGACTAGTCTGTTGCGTGGCACTTTTTCTCCACTTCCTTTTGGGGTCCCCTTTCTCTTCTTGCTCCTCCCACGGCCGAGTCTCCACATACGATTGGTCTATCCAACTTCCTGTTTGGATTGCGGACCAGGAAGTAGGCTGGGGCCACAACCAAGAGCAACCGATCCGTATTGTAACCAGTCCAGAAATGGGGTTGAACCGCACTGCAAACATCCCAGGTCAAAAAATGGACATAAAGTGATGGAATGAGGTCTATCCAACTTCCTGTTTGGATTGGGGACCAGGAAGTAGGCTGGGGGCACAACCAAGAGCAACTGATCCGTACTGTAACCAGTCCAGAAATGGGGTTGAACCGCACTGCAAACATCCCAGGTCAGAAAATTGACATAAAGTGAGTGAGTTGGGGCAGAATTGTGCCCAATTGCTAGTGCTGAGCGATTAACCTACATTTTGTTTATTATTTTGGTTTTTAAACAACTAATTGACAGACTTCGGTTCAATTCCATTTAGTTCCGTTTTTTTCTGTGAACTCAATGCACACATTGGGCAGTTTCTCTAGAAATAAATCAGATCAATCCCAAACTGTGCGATGTAGTAGGGAGTTGTAGTTTCCAACAGGCCAATATTCTAAATAGTTTAGCGCAGAAAACATGCTAATGAACCACAATGACCATAATCAATTGCTTGTCCGGTCTTTTGCGTGCGTACTTGTCCGGTCTTTTATGCCTGCTACTTAGGTTAGTACGGAAGAATGTGTGATCGAGAGGGATAGAGAGCAGTTGCTTTGCGAAGTATCTCTACCTGAAAATACATTATCTAAGTGGTTGATAGTTGGTATTCAGCTGTAATAAAAGGATGCCTTATTTACTTTGAAGAACTACTCAAATACTGATTTTGTCAGACAGCATAGGCAGCAGCTCTATAGAAATGACTTGGAATTAAATAATAAAATCATCAAATAAAACAAATGTAATATACACAACTGAAATATTTTATTAAAGTAAAGTAATGTGAATAAATTATGGTTAATAAGTGATAAGCAGTAATGGGCAGTCACTACCATTATTAATTGTTTTTTCTGTGTTACAGCATTCAACCCACATAATACATGGTGCATTTAATGTTTGAAAAAATTATTGAAATCGAAAACCATGATTCTTTTTTTATAATCGAACCGAAACCAAACCGACCTCAAAAAGCACTAATCGCTCAGCACTACCAACTGCCCATGCCCAGTGACCCCTATATAGTGACACTGGGCCAAGAGACCATGGTGACCCTTCACCTCTGACCATTGTGGAGGTTAAAGGTTGTAATTATATGGGATTACATAACGTGTGGGGCTAAGCTTAACATTTGTGTGTGTGTGTGTGTGTGTGTGTGTTTATCTTTGTGTGTGTGTGTGTGTGTGTGTGTGTGTGTGTGTGTGTGTGTGTGTGTGTGTGTGTGTGTGTGTGTGTGTTGTGAACATATAGTGTTTTTGTCATACTCAATGTCCTAAACTCTTTTAATGGACTTTAACCCTCAGTTCCATTTGTATCACTATGCGGGAGCTAGGGGGTCGCTACCATTTTGTCACTGTGTTTCTTTGGCTCTCCATGTCTGTGTCTGTCTGTCTTTCTGTCTGTTTGTCTGATTAGGAAAAAAAGCAATTCTTGCTAGTATGACAATGTGTGCCCTGGATACTCGCAAATACAGCAAGAGGGAAACTAACCCAGTCATACCTGACCAAATACACTTCTACAGCTCGCTCTTTCTCTCTTTCTCTATATCTCTCTCACCCTCTCCCTCCCTCTCCGTCTCTCATTCAACATATTGGCACATTCTTGTTTAAGCTATCCATTTCTCACACTGTCTTTCACTCACTCTCACATCCACCACCATCCATTCTCCATCATCCCTCTATCCCTCATGAGCTTGTAATGCTAAGCCACACACCTTTTCAAGGGTGATGATAGACATGCAATATACTGGATACATATGGGATCTTGCCACATAGGCAAAACTCACTATTTCTCATACACAGGCACAGACACACATTCACATAAAGAATACACAACACCCCCAAATTACTTAATTAAGAGTATTAGGCTCAATTAACACATAATACACAAATATGTATACACACATTTTAACTCACACACTACAATACACATTTAGATAGAAACACCAATATCACATATGTACAGAATATATTTTGCACACACACATAAGTATGTAAAGAAAATTAAACCACACCCATGCAAACACACGCACACACACACACACAAATATACTGTACAGTGAGGGAAAAAAGTATTTGATCCCCTGCTGATTTTGTACGTTTGCCCACTGACAAAGACATGATCAGTCTATAATTTTAATGGTAGGTTTATTTGAACAGTGAGAGACAGAATAACAACAACAAAATCGAGAAAACGCATGTCAAAAATGTTATAAATTGATTTGCATTTTAATGAGGGAAATAAGTATTTGACCCCTCTGCAAAACATGATTTAGTACTTGGTGGCAAAACCCTTGTTGGCAATCACAGAGGTCAGACGTTTCTTGTAGTTGGCCACCAGGATTGCACACATCACAGAAGGGATTTTGTCCCACTCCTCTTTGCAGATCTTCTCCAAGTCATTAAGGTTTCGAAGGCTGACGTTTGGCAACTCGAACCTTCAGCTCCCTCCACAGATTTTCTATGGGATTAAGGTCTGGAGACTGGCTAGGCCACTCCAGGACCTTAATGTGCTTCTTCTTGAGCCACTCCTTTGTTGCCTTGGCCGTGTCTTTTGGGTCATTATCATGCTGGAATACCCATCCACGACCCATTTTCAATGCCCTGGCGGAGGGAAGGAGGTTCTCACCCAAGATTTGACGGTACATGGCCCCGTCCATCGTCCCTTTGATGCGGTGAAGTTGTCCTGTCCCCTTAGCAGAAAAACACCCCCAAAGCATAATGTTTCCACCTCCATGTTTGACGGTGGGGATGGTGTTCTTGGGGTAATAGGCAGCATTCCTCCTCCTCCAAACACGGCGAGTTGAGTTGATGGCAAAGAGCTCGATTTTGGTCTCATCTGACCACAACACTTTCACCCAGATCTCCTCTGAATCATTTAGATGTTCATTGGCAAACTTCTGACGGCCCTGTATATGTGCTTTCTTGAGCAGGGAGACCTTGCGGGCCTGCAGGATTTCAGTCCTTCACGGCGTAGTGTGTTACCAATTGTTTTCTTGGTGACTATGGTCCCAGCTGCCTTGAGATCATTGGACAAGATCCTCCCGTGTAGTTCTGGGCTGATTCCTCACCGTTCTCATTATCATTGCAACTCCACGAGGTGAGATCTTGCATGGAGCCCAAGGCCGAGGGAGATTGACAGTTATTTTGTGTTTCTTCCATTTGCGAATAATCGCACCAACTGTTGTCTACTTCTCACCAAGCTGCTTGGCGATGGTCTTGTAGCCCATTCCAGCCTTGTGTAGGTCTACAATCTTGTCCCTGACATCCTTGGAGAGCTCTTTGGTCTTGGCCATGGTGGAGAGTTTGGAATCTGATTGATTGATTGCTTCTGTGGACAGGTGTCTTTTATACAGGTAACAAACTGAGATTAGGAGCACTCCCTTTAAGAGTGTGCTCCTAATCTCAGCTCGTTACCTGTATAAAAGACACCTGGGAGCCAGAAATCTTTCTGATTGAGAGGGGGTCAAATACTTATTTCCCTCATTAAAATGCAAATCAATTTATAACATTTTTGACATGTTGTTGTTATTCTGTCTCTCACTGTTCAAATAAACCTACCATTAAAATTATAGACTGATCATGTCTTTGTCAGTGGGCAAACATACAAAATCAGCAGGGGATCAAATACTTTTTTCCCTCACTGTATGTGTATTACTGTTTGACTCTTCCCATGGGAAAAGACCCTTTCGTTGAACGACAGAAACACAGCACTGAACTTGTAATTTATTGTTTGTACAACTAGTATGTGAAAAAAACCATGTGATGAATGTATTTATTATTATGGCAATGTTGTATCATAATTACTATTTAACTAAGAATATGACTGTGCAGAATAATTCATTTTTAAGAAAATAGTGTTTTCTAGTCATCTACATGAATATATGTACATAAAATCTATATATTTAAAAGCTCTGTGTCTGTTTCATTCATTTATTGGACGTGTTCAGAACATGTTTTTATTTTACTAGGAAAGACCCTTGAGGTACGAAACCTCTTTTGCAAGGCCGACTTGAACTAAAGTAGCAAAGTATCCTCTCTCTCTCTCTCTCTCTCTCTCATTCAACCTTTGCAAGAGGATAAAGCCTTGTTGCCAGATCTTGTTAGATTATGGCCTATGGTCATGAAACCATGCATACAGAGGTTACAGTGAAAGTTGTGCCCCATCACAATGTGATCAAAACTACTCCTGTTTGATCATGTGACAATGCACTCAGGTCAAATGGAATGTACGGTAATCAGTCCATTCAGGAATTGATTGGAGACGGACAGCCAGACTACACCGATCTACAACAGAGAGACAGTATGACAGCTAGGAGAGAAGAACTCAAAGACCATTTCCACTCTTTATGAAGAGAGAAAACAACTGATAGGTGATAAATGTATAACCATTATAATTCACAGCATAAGTCACACTTAAGAAAAGCAACATAAAATTATAGTTGGCCACTGTTTAGTGTCACCCTCACCTCAAGGAGTTCAAGGAAGACCATACCTTTGCTCTTCCCTTCTACTAATTCAATGGCTGTACCTCATATACAGTGGGGAGAACAAGTATTTGATACACTGTCGATTTTGCAGGTTTTCCTACTTACAAAGCATGTAGAAGTCTGTCATTTTTATCATAGGTACACTTCAACTGTGAGAGACGGAATCTAAAACAAAAATCCAGAAAATCACATTGTATAATTTTTAAGTAATTAATTTGCATTTTATTGCATGACATAAGTATTTGATACATCAGCAAAGCAGATCTTAATATTTGGTACAGAAACCTTTGTTCGCAATTACAGAGATCATACGTTTCCTGTAGGTCTTGACCAGGTTTGCACACACTGCAGCAGGGATTTTGGCCCACTCCTCCATACAGACCTTCTCCAGATCCTTCAGGTTTCGGGGCTGTCGCTGAGCAATACGGACTTTCAGCTCCCTCCAAAGATTTTCTATTGGGTTCAGGTCTGGAGACTGGCTAGGCCACTACAGGACCTTGAGATGCTTCTTACGGAGCCACTCCTTAGTTGCCCTGGCTGTGTGTTTCGGGTCGTTGTCATTCTGGAAGAACCAGCCATGACCCATCTTCAATGCTCTTACTGAGGGAAGGAGGTTGTTGGCCAAGATCTCGCAATACATGGCCCCATCCATCCTCCCCTCAATACGGTGCAGTCGTCCTGTCCCCTTTGCAGAAAAGCATCCCCAAAGAATGATGTTTCCACCTCCATGCTTCACAGTTGGGATGGTGTTCTTGAGGTTGTACTCATCCTTCTTCTTCCTCCAAACACGGCGAGTGGAGTTTAGACCAAAAAGCTATATTTTTGTCTCATCAGACCACATGACCTTCTCCCATTCCTCCTCTGGATCATCCAGATGGTCATTGGCAAACTTCAGATGGGCCTGGACATGCGCTGGCTTGAGCAGGGGGACCTTGCGTGCGCTGCAGGATTTTAATCCATGACGGCGTAGTGTGTTACTAATGGTTTTCTTTGAGACTGTGGTCCCAGCTCTCTTCAGGTCATTGACCAGGTCCTGCCGTGTAGTTCTGGGCTGATCCCTCACCTTCCTCATGATCATTGATGCCCCACAAGGTGAGATCTTGCATGGAGCCCCAGACAGAGGGTGATTGACCGTCATCTTGAACTTCTTCCATTTTCTAATAATTGCGCCAACAGTTGTTGCCTTCTCACCAAGTTGCTTGCCTATTGTCCTGTAGCCCATCCCAGCCTTGTGCAGGTCTACAATTTTATCCCTGATGTCCTTACACAGCTCTCTGGTCTTGGCCATTGTGGAGAGGTTGGAGTCTGTTTGATTGAGTGTGTGGACAGGTGTCTTTTATACAGGAAACGAGTTCAAACAGGTGCAGTTAATACAGGTAATGAGTGGAGAACAGGAGGGCTTCTTAAAGAAAAACTAACAGGTCTGTGAGAGCCGGAATTCTTACTGGTTGGTAGGTGATCAAATACTTATGTCATGCAATAAAATGCAAATTAATTACTTAAAAATCATACAATGTGATTTTCTGGATTTTTGTTTTAGATTCTGTCTCTTACAGTTGAAGTGTACCTATGATAAAAATTACAGACCTTTACATGCTTTGTAAGTAGGAAAACCTGCAAAATCGGCAGTGTATCAAAAACTTGTTCTCCCCACTGTACCTGCATTCACTAAAGTGTTGTCTTTAACTTGTTCACTACAAGATTGATGATGATGATGATTATGATGTTGATGATAGATCATTGTACCACAATCCCAGGTCAGATGAGACTGGAAGTGTGTTTGTGTGCAGTGTGTGTGTACGTGCGTTTTTCCTGTTGCTATTAAGAAGACATCAAAAGGGCACAGGGGCTACTGTATGAACTACTCCATGATGAGTAGGGGTGGATGAAGTGTGATATGCCAAAGTGCAGACTTCACATTAAAACATACACGCACACACACACACACGCCCACACACACACACTCTAGAATGTAGTCACATTCATTCCCTTTTATAGCCAATGGGGATGTAGGGTACCTTCACGTCCTCATATAAATTAATATGTGTGATAAATGTTGTGTAGTAGACTCCCTCTCTCCATATGACATGTCCACTAAGATATCGTAATATCTGTTACTCCCTTAAGAAACGGATATGTGTACTAGAATCAGGGTGTAGCTGCATATGCTATTATATAATAGCCCTAACACCCTTTAAAGAGGCAATCTGGGGTTCAGTGATCACTAATTTAAAAGTCGAAAAATGTATGTAGCAATCCCACATTGCCCCTTTAAGGGCTGATATGTTCACTATGTTCTAGTGTAATTTACTACTCCTTTCAAGGGACTAGTAAGAATGCTGTAGAGTCACTGTAAGTCCCTATGTGGACTGTAGAGTGTATACATTGATGGAAGTTACAGTGCTGTGGTACTGAAGTCGGAGAACACTGAGGTCAAATGTGATGTTGTGCTGCCATCTGCAGGCTATAGGGCTTTTGTAACCAATAAATTATCTTCACATACATACACAATAAAGCTAAATGACTACGCCTTGCAAACCCTTTTCTGTGCCTAAATTGAATACCCAATAAAAACAAAAGCAACAACAACCTATTGCCATGTCTTGTGTTCCCAAAATGCCATTGGCCCTCAGAATAAGTCATTGAGAGACAGCAGAGGTGCTATGTCCATTGAAATATATGCCATTGAGCAGACTCTTTCATCATTTTACATTTTAGTCATTAAGCAGACGCTCTTATCCAAAGCGACTTACAGTTATGCATGCATACATTTTTCGTATGGGTGGCCCCTGGAATTGAACCCACAATCCTGCCGTTGCAAGTGCCATGCTCTACCAACTGAGCCATACAGGACAAGATGTCATTCATAATACAGAATTTATTGAAAGATATTGGATTTGGCAATCAATGACCCCTCAACAAAAACTGGGACTAAATTTACATTTTAGTCATTTAGCAGACGCTCTTATCCAGAGCGACTTACAGTTAGTGAGTGCATACATATATATTTTTTTTTCATACTGGCCCCCCCGTGGGAATCGAACCCACAACCCTGGCGTTGCAAACGCCATGCTCTACCAACTGCCCCTCTATGCCACAGAGAGGTGGACAGTTGAGGCTGGTACCACGGCACTGTTCATTTTGTGGCCCTTTTGGACGATTTAGAATTCCTAATGCCTCCATACCTGGGGTCATAAAGATAGAAATTATGATCTTCCTTATAACCAATTGATACCTTTTTCCCTTACATGTGTGACATGCAAATTCTGAGCCAAAAGAGTCTTATGTGGGAATAGCATGTGCCATATATTGGATTTATGGCAATAGTAGAGCTATAGCCATGGTCCTTTGCTACTTTTTCCACGGTCCACGTCTGACATCTGTTGGACAACTATGTCACTACAACTATTCCCTCTCCCCGACCTGTTGTGCTTAAGGTGGCCCATCACAATTCTCCTCTCGAAATGGTAAGTTACATTCATATGATGGGCTCCAACTAATGCGTTAAAAACGCATTTAGTGAATTGATTATAAATGTTTCACTCTTATACTCTACTGGCCAGGCCATGTTCAACACAGACTCGCGGTTCACTAAGAGGCCGAGACCACCGTGTATGGCACTTTATCCATCATATCCAGTATGAAAAATAATGTATGCACTCACTAACTGTAAGTCGCTCTGGATAAGAGCGTCTGCTAAATGACTAAAATGTAAATGTAAATATCTCTTGATCTTTATCTCTTGGCTATTGGTGTTCCTGCAATGTACCTGTGACGTCTCGTTTTGTTCCCGTACGGTATGTACCACTTGTCTGTTCTGTCATCTGGGTGGATAGACTAAAATGTACATGTAAATAGACTTACCATACATAGACACAGTTGGGTTTAGTATTTTATTGGTGTGTCATGTATCATTATTCAAACGTGATATATAATACTTAGCAAATAATTACTCGGTCACTGGGAGCGGGCGAGTAATACGTCGATAATTCGTTTGGGAAGGTTCCAGAGTACTGGACTTACACAAGTGATGCGGTTTGCACGGTATGTTTGAGAAGAGGAGTTGGGAAGACGAGCGCGGGGAGGGGAGGGGGTGTCCGCGCAAGGAGAGGGGCCCCGGCCTCGGTGGGTTGAGTGTTTGGGAAGGTTCCAGAGTACTGGACTTACACAAGTGATGCGGTTTGCACTGTATGTTTGAGAAGAGGAGTTGGGAAAACGAGCGCGGGGAGGGGAGGGGAGGGGGTGTCCGCGCAAGGAGAGGGGCCCCGGCCTCGGAGGGTTGAGTGGAGAAGGAGATGCGCCCAAGAGACTATTCCACCTTAAGAACTCACCGGCCCCTCTGCGTTCCCTCTCCCCGAAAAGCTATGGAAACCTGCCAGGCCGCCACGGCGCACAGCTCGCTTGGCACTGCGGCTATGCAAAGGACTCCTCGCTCACCGTATCGAGCACCGGTGCTACGGTTGCCATCTCTGACCTGCTAGCTATCCCACATCTCCAGTTTCACAGACACCACAACACTGCCACAGATAAACCACTGCCACCCTCATGACGTATAATTTACATTCAATGTGTGGGTATAGCCTATAGGCTATATGAGCGCAGCGTGAAAGTAGCAGGGGCGAAAAGTATGAGAGTTTTAGTGTAAATGATGTGAACATATAGGAGGAGGACGGGGAATGGGGAGAGGAGTGAGGGCTATAGTCCCGCCTACAAGCAGAGCAAGGGGAAAAAAAAGTTTCTGGGCCAAACGCGTCCCACTCCACATTGATTGATTATTATGGCACGTCTCCATGTCTACGTTTTGTTGCGCACGAGATTTCGCCTCTAAAAGATCAAAGAGGCTTCAGGAAGGGGTGGTCCGGAGCAGGGGGATATATAGGGAACCGGGGTCTGTCGGTCTTTAAGGCAAAAGCAGAGCAGAAACTAGACGGCACAGCAGGGGAAAAAAAACCTGCCCCGAAGTCATATAGAAACTCAAACAGCTGTTGAGTATTCAATAGAGGGCTGAAATAAACACCAACGTTCCGAAGAGTTGGAATTTATCTACTGTTGAGCTTTTTTCGAGCAAGAGAAAATAAGAAGACTCGAGCTTGAAGCAACACGATATGAAGTCTGAGCTGTAGACTATTTTGAATGGGTTTTGCACTGGATTTGTTTCCATTTTAGTTTTTTTACACTTATTTTTTCGGCTATCATTTCTGGAGGTGTTCTAGTTCTTGGACTGATATTTTTTAGTTATTAGTGGAGTCTTTTACGGATTTTACTTGCTTCCGCCAGACACTTCAATATCATTTTCTCTTTCAGTTTGAAGGATTTGACAGGGAATATGATGTCGTTCGTGTGCGTCTCGTTCAGTTTGATTACCGCTCTGTGCGTGAGCGCGTCGCACGGCACATGGGAGGAAAGTACAGTGGTACCGGTCAGACTCGACGCGGTTCGGCCGGAGAGGGAAGCTGAGCAGGGCCGGACCCTTTCGGTAGAGGAGCGAGAGAAGGAGTCGGAGATGCGGGTCTACCGGTTGGACGTATTTGGCAAACGGTTGGTCTTGGAGCTAGAGCCGGACCAGACCTTCCTGGCACCTGGGTTTGTGTTCCATGTGGTGGGGAGCCCCGAGTCGAAGGCGCAGCGGGAATCTGACAGCAGCGCAGCCGAGGCTCGATGCTTCTTCTCGGGCACGGTGAACCGGGAGGAGGACTCCGCAGCTGCGCTCAACCTGTGCCACGGACTACAGGGCGGCTTCTACCTCCAAGGTGAAGAGTACTTCATACATCCACATAATTCGAGTGATGCACAGCCTATGGATGGGGACCTCCACCTCATTCGCAGGAGAGGTCGGGAATCTTTTGCAGAGGAGAGCAGCTCAAAGTGCGGGGTCAACGAGGACGAGGACAGGTTGCCAGATAATCAGGAGACAAAAGTAAACCATGGAACCACTAACTCAGACCAGACAGGTATGCATTAACACTTATAAAACCTTTGACTTGGGTCTATTTAGGAATATGCTGACTTTAAATCATATTCATAGGCCAAGGTATTTTAGTAAGATAAAACAATAAGCCAAGCTGTTCCACATAGTCACTTAGTTGTGTTGTGTGTCTACATCATGTATGGCAAACGAAATGGACTCTGGCCCAATTCCTGTACCAGCCGTGTCCTGGGGCTTCAATTCCTGGAACGGGCAGAGTTTAGCTGGAGGATTTGTCTATCCAAACTACCTCAACTTCTGTCTTGGAGTGATGCGTAAAATACCACTTTTACGCAAACATCTGAGCCTCAAATAATTACACACAGCGCAGGCTATATATTTAAATGTTGAGGTAAGGGTGGATAAGTCGATACTTTGACCGGTGCACAGCAAGGGTTAACGGGGAATGGTCTCAGCTCTGACAGTATATGCAGGCAAGGGGAAAAGGGGGAGGGTAAGTCTCAGAGGAAGTGAGGGGGGAGTGACCGAGGGAGGGAGGTACGGGCCGGGCCGGGGACGGGGGCTGGTGGTGGTGAGACGTGGAAACTAGTCTCACCGCCTCCTGGTACTGCACGTTGCAGGTCAGCACTGTCAGACATTTACCTAGAAAATATTTTTTTCCCCTCTCACACATAATTTCCGCCCAGTGAAGGTCAATTTGGGAATGTAGTCCTTAGGAGGAGGAGGGGCCGCCGATAGTATGACTCCCCTTACAGAAAAAACATGATTTCACATGTGGAAAATCACGTGATTTCACATGTGAACTCATGTAAAAACATGTGTTTTTGGAACACTTCACATGTAATAATCACATGTGAAATGCATGTGGTTTTCCCGTAAAGGGCTGCTGAGTCACCCAGTGAGAGCCGCTGGAGCTGCTCCAGGCATATCCGGAGAGCTCGAGCTGCTCAGTGCTCAGTCGCTCTTCTTCTGCCCTAGAAAATACACATTTGTAGCCTACAATCCCTGATGGGCCTGTAGTATCACTTGTTACAACTCAAATATTATCACTTGTAACTACTCAGATATTCGCCATAAGCAATTTGACATTTCATCTTCAAGTCTGTCATTGTTCCAGACTGTTTCCAGACTAACAGTTCATCAATTTACACCAGAGAAACCAGGCTCTCACAAGAGAGCTGTCTTAAAAGTCTTAAAAGTCTGATTCTAGGCCAGTTTGTCTGACCGCTCTCCCTTCTTCTCTCTTTCCATCCAGCCCACCACCAGCGGTCCAAGCGCTTCGTGTCCACGCCTCGCTTCGTGGAGATCATGATCGTGGCCGATCAGTCCATGGCCGAGTTCCACGGTGCCGGCCTCAAGCCCTACCTGCTGACCATCATGGCGGTGGCATCGCGCCTCTACCGCCATCCCACCATCCACAACTCCATCAGCCTAGCTGTGGTCAAGCTCCTGGTGGTCTATGAGGAGGAGAGCGGCCCCCAGGTGTCGTCTAATGCTGCCCTGACCCTCCGCAACTTCTGCCAGTGGCAGCGCCAGCACAACCCGCCCAGCGACCGCCACCCAGAGCACTACGACACGGCCGTGCTCTTCACCCGAACGGTATGTTGCTTTTGTATTTTTACACTGTTTTCACAATGTTTTTACACCAGTGCTTACTGTGGTAACAGGCAACAACTTCACAACTACTAGGGTTTAGGTTGCGTTCCAAATGGCACCCTATTCACTATATAGTGCACTACTTTTGATTTGAAACAGGGTTCTGCTATATGATATGGGTTTTGTGTCTGTGTGTGTATGTGGGAATGCAGTGAGTTTGACAGATGTGTTTTGTCCCTTCTCATCCCCTGTAGGACCTGTGCGGCGCCCACTCCTGTGACACGCTAGGCATGGCGGATGTGGGCACGGTGTGCGACCCGGAAAGGAGCTGCTCCATCATTGAGGATGACGGCCTGCAGGCGGCCTTCACTGTGGCACACGAACTCGGTAAGATGCCACCCTGATGCCAAGCTGACATATATGCACCATACATTCACATCTCTGTCGCTAGTCACACACAGTCCACATCTCCTCTCTCAGTTCCAAACTAACCCCTTGTCTCCCCTCTCTCCCTCCCTCCATTCCTCCCTCTCTTTCGTGCTCTAGGCCATGTGTTCAACATGCCCCACGACGATTCCAAGCAGTGTGCCAGCGTCAACGGTGACCATTGGGGCTCGCACATGATGGCGTCCACCCTGTCCAACCTGGACCAACTCCAGCCATGGTCGCCTTGCTCCGCCCTCATGGTCACCTCCTTCATGGACAACGGACACGGCCAATGCCTATTGGACAAGCCCCATAAGCCCCAGCCGTTGCCTGCCACGCTACCCGGAACCGTGTATGACGCCGACCGCCAATGTCGCCTGACATTCGGCGAGGAGTCACAGCACTGTCCCGACCTGAGTACCACATGTGCGGCGCTCTGGTGCACAGTGACCACAACCAACGGGCTGCTGGTCTGTCAGACCAAGAACTTCCCGTGGGCGGATGGGACGCTGTGTGGCCATGACAGCTTCTGCCTGGCGGGACAGTGTCTGAGCAAGACGGAGGCCGCTCGCCACCAGGTGGGTGTTAACACTGTTATAACACGGCCCTATGACAAAGTCTTAAAGTCAATGGGAGTGATGGAATTGGTCCATTGGGGGGAAAGGAAGTATAATGCAGTTTTGGGATTGGCTAGTGATTGGCTTAGCTACATTGGATTAGGTCCAATGTTATGTCTTTTTTTTAAATATCAGGCTAGCTATAGGAGTGTTGAAATGTTATAGGGGCTAAAGTGTGTGTAACTTAGCTTTTTAGCTATAGGACTACTTATAGGACTATTGAAGTGTTATATAGGCTAGTGTCGGTGACTATGAATGACAATGGTGTCCTCTCCTGTTGCAGACTCCAGTCAACGGTGCCTGGGGAGTATGGGGACCATGGGGGGACTGCTCCCGTACCTGCGACGGAGGGGTGCAGTACTCCTTCAGGGACTGTGATAGCCCCCTGCCCAAAAACGGGGGCAAGTACTGCGAGGGCAAGAGGATCCAATATCGCTCCTGTAACACAGAGATCTGCCCTGAGAGCAACGGTAAGAGCCTCTACTAGCCACACTTATTACATACTTAGTTTATGCTTATTACATAGCTATTACACTAATTACTCTTATTACACACACATATTCATATATTTATACTTTGATATTATACATCCTTATTTAGGCACATAGGCCACTGACCTGCATATTATACCCATACTATACTTTCTACACGTTCGAGAATAGCCATATTTGAATATCACAGCCTACTGTAAAGTAAACATACGGCTCAAGCTAAACTAACAGTGAATATCACACCTCTCTCTCTCTCTCTTCATTCCTCTTTCTCTGCAGGTCTGTCATTCCGCGAGGAGCAGTGTCTGGCCCACAACGATATTTCGTCACAGATGTCGTTTGGTTCGGGAGAGGGCGTGGAGTGGGTTCCCAAATATGCCGGCGTCTCGCCCAAAGACCGCTGCAAGCTGGTGTGTCGGGCCAAGGGCACGGGCTACTTCTTCATTCTGAAACCCAAGGTAAGTCAGGTCACACCACAGACACTTTTACAAAAATGAAGGCAAACACTCTCTAGGCTAACTAGGCTAGCTAACACTGTCTTGGCTAACTAGGCTAATACTGTCTAGGCTAACTAGGCTAACACTGTCTCTAGGCTAACTAGGCTAAGCTACTGCTGTCTATGCTAACTAATTTATGCTAACACTGTCTAGGATAACTAGGCTATCACTGTCAGGGCTAACTAGGCTAACACTGTCTAGGCTAACTAGGCTAACATCTGTTTCTCTGCTACCCTCAGGTGGCTGACGGTACTCCCTGCAGCCCAGACTCCACCTCAGTGTGTGTGCAGGGCCAGTGTGTGAAGGCGGGCTGTGACCGAGTGATCGGCTCCAGCCGTCGCTTCGACAAGTGCGCCGTGTGCGGAGGCAACGGCTCCACCTGCAAGAAAGTGTCAGGTGCCCTTGAGCGTGCCAGGTGAGAACAATGACATATGACCTCAAAACAGTCATCTTTGACTAGAAAGCACCGTTTTCTAGTTTAACCCTTTTTCTAACTTTTACTACTGTCTGTAGAATCGTATTTTTCTCTAATGAATCTATCTCTATCACTCTAAACCTCTTAGTCCTGCCATCTCTTTTTAACCCAGTCTCTTACTCTTACACTTATGCATCATTTTTACCCGTGGTTATGTTTGACCCTTGTGTGTTTCTGTCCCTCAGGCCTGGTTACCAGAACATAGTGACCATCCCCGCTGGCGCCACTCACCTGGACGTGAAGCAACGCGCCCCCGGCGGCGGTCGCCATGACAACAGCTACCTGGCAGTGTTGCGCCAGGATGGCACCTACCTGCTGAACGGCGACTACAAGCTGATGACTCTTGAAACAGACATCGCCCTCAAGGGGGCGTTGCTACGTTACAGCGGTAGCTCCGCCTCCCTAGAGCGTCTACGCAGCTTCTCGCCCCTCCCTGAGTCCCTGACCATCCAGGTGTTGTCTGTAGGCGATTCACCCCGCCCCCGTGTCAAATACAGCTACTTTGCCCCGAGACCCGCTTTGGCGTCACCTAATGGCGGAACGGTGGCACGCCGCCAGTCCATCAACGCCATCCAGGAGCTGGTGGGCGCTGAATGGACCCTGCGGGAGTGGGGCCCATGCTCGCAGAGCTGTGGGGGCGGTAATCAACAGAGGGAGGTGCTGTGTCTGGATCCCCAGGGGCGGCCATCGCGGGAGTGCCCGAAGGAGCTGCGCCCGTTGGCGTCACGCCCCTGCGCCCCACACCCCTGCCCTTCATGGTTCCTGGGGGAGTGGTCGGCGTGCTCCAAGAGCTGTGGCCGCGGGTTCCGCAAACGCCCGCTACGCTGCTTGGGACACAACGGGCATATGCTCGCCCACGAGAGCTGCGACCCCAAAGACAGGCCTCGACCACTGCTGGACTTGTGCAACCAGAGTGCCTGCTAAGACTGTCGGGACTCACCTCATTATTACGTCCCTGAAGAAAAGCTCATGAAAGAAAGAAAGAAAAAAAGAAAGAAAGAAAGAAAGAAAGAAAGAAAGAAAGAAAGAAAGAAAGAAAGAAAGAAAGAAAGAAAGAAAGAAAGAAAGAAAGAAAGAAAGAAAAAACTAAAACAACCATATCGTCATGAACTTTGCGTCTGAAAAGACATTGACCTATAATGAGAATATTTACGTCCCAAGCAGAGTGCTTTCGTAGGTGTTTTCGGGGGGTCCAATTGGTCTAAAGTGGCCGACTGATTGACTGACACTGCAGAGCCAACAACCTCTCTCTCAACTCCCTCCAACCACTTTGAGGGTAGACTTTAGTGTTGTTGGGGTCTGCTCCGTGGCACTGCCACCCCTAGAACACCAAACAGACTTGGTGCAGCTGCCTGCTGGGCTGGCATGGGGGCACAATGCAGGCACACTGTGCCCTCCTCCCTCCACCCCCCACCCATGTCAGTGGAGCTGAGATGGAGGAAGAGTTTAAATGGACACTTCTCTTTCAAAAAAGCATGCTGCTTTAGGTGCCAATGACATGCTTGTGTTTGTTGTGTGTGTGTGTGTGTGTGTGTGTGTGTGTGTGTGTGTGTGTGTGTGTGTGTGTGTGTGTGCGAGTGTGTGGGCTGTCTGTCCTAGCTGGACTGGACAGACATCTTCGGGGGACTATATATGCCAGATGTATCACTGTACAGAAGTGGCTACCTTGGGGTGAGGATGTATGTATATGTATTAGAAACAAATGCCACACATTCCACTTCCTGTATCGGTTGGAGGCACTTCCTGTTTCAAAGGGTGCGGAACAAAAGACAATCCGGATTGTCCCTCCTAATCCATACGACTTTGTATGCAACCAAACTAACTCAATACAGTTAATTTCAATCAACTTCGGTCATTCCTGCACAAGTTGATATGTGCTGCTAACATTCCAGTAGAATCTCCCAATAGACTCATTCCAATAGACGTATTATTCAATATGCATCCCGGACTGAACAAAACCAATTTCAAAGCCATTTCACTCCGCCCCGTCCTAGACCAAAGAGGTGTGTGAGCGAGCGAACGCATGCGTGTGTGTGTGTGGCTTCTCTCCTGCTACTACTTCATAAGTAAGTCTCTCCTGCCTTCCGAGAAGGTTTTTTTTTTTATGAAGACGTTTTGTACAGAATATCGAAACATTATTTATTTTTGTACAGCCTGTTAAATATAATCTTGTTGCTTTTTATTAATATTGTTGTATTTTTATTTGTTATTATATTGAAATAACAGAAGGATGTAGAGTATATAGAGTATTTATACAGTATTATATATATGGTCCTAGGTTTATGAATAAAGTATCATGTTGACCTATATACTGTTGTCACGAGTGTGATGTGTCTTGGAATTCTAACACTCATCCATACACACACACCTCAATCTATTCCATCCATACACACACTCACACACGTGCAAACATACTCACAAGCATGGCCCTCGTCAGCAAATATATGGTGGGAGTTGTGTAATAAACCTAATCCCCTTATATACTCATATGTCTGATCATGTCTTCCTTATAGACACTGTGTAATACACATATCATCCACTGGATGGCAGTGTTTCAGTGGCCCCTCCTGATTTCCCCTGATCTCAAATCAGTCCCCCCTGTCCATGTAATCTTATTCATTATGATCTCAAACGCAAAACTGATCCTAGATCAGCAATCCTACTCCGCACTCCTATACAGGCTCTGATGTAGTATCCGTTTTGCCTTTTAGTCTAGAATGAATGAATAGATAACATAGACAGCAGGAACCTGATCCTAGATCAGTACTCTTATTCTGAGAAGCTTTATGAATACGGCCCCTGATGTAGGATAGTTTACCATTTTAGTCCATAATGAATACGATTATATAGACAGCAGAGACCAGATCCTAGATCAGCACTCCTACTCTGAGACACTTTGTGATTACGGGCCTAGACTCAAAGGAAGTCATTACTCTGTAATTATGGGAGAAGAAGACTCCAACAACACTGTAATTTGGGTAACACCATAATGGGCTCATCTCAAATGGCACCCTATTCCCTATATAGTGCACTACTTTGGACTGACTAGGGCCCTTATGGCTCTGATCAATAGTAGTGCACTACAAAGGGAATAGGGTGCCATTTGAGACGCACTCAATGTGTCAGCAGATTCTGTAAACAACAGGTTTGCAGAACAGAAAAATAATTTCCTGAATCTGTATTCCCACTAAGTTTAGCTGATGTAGACTATACGAAAAAAAGAGCAAAAGAAGGGAAAAGAAAAGAGAAGCCAAAACCGTTCAAGCTAAATGCTAACTTGTCCACATTACAGTGATAGACCATTTCAACCACTGAAAAGACAGACTTACAATTTATTTAAAGAGCATTTAAAATCTACTACACCAGAGTCTGTATAGGACTAGATATATTAAATGTTGTGCTCTTCCCATAAGCACTGTGGAGTTGCCACCGAGTTAGCCTACCACAGTTGTGTTGCTGTTGTTGCCAATGGAAAACGCTTCTTTCCTTGGG
The DNA here is from genome assembly GCF_964263955.1 of Coregonus lavaretus. Taxonomy (NCBI): domain Eukaryota; kingdom Metazoa; phylum Chordata; class Actinopteri; order Salmoniformes; family Salmonidae; genus Coregonus; species Coregonus lavaretus. The sequence goes on along the minus strand of NW_028165182.1, from coordinate 7,834 downwards.
AACTGGGACTTTATAGAATACAATTACACTATTGTTGTACCTCTGTTTAGTTTTCCCATCTCTGCCTGCCGGTGCAAGACAAAACCAAAAACTCCCACCAACCCACACCCAATTAATAAACTGCCTAAAACCCCTGACATCTGCGAGCAATTATGAATTAGATTTATGGGTGGCATTTCTGTAAAAGGTCACGGTTCCCTATGAAGTTAAATATGATCCAACAGAATAGTAATGTGGGAGTTGAATTTTACACTTCCTGCAATAAAGCTGTCATAAGAATGACACTATGTCACTCTGAGGTGTAGGGGTGAAGTTGCCCCTAGGTCATTGTCGTGGGTCAGTTTTGCATTTTCCCCACTAACGGTTAAGGTTATGATTGGGGGTGGGGAAGCTGATCCTAGATCTGCACCTATTGGAAGCTTCAACGAGAACTAATGCATTACATTTTAGTGTTCATATAATTTATCTATATAGCCAAGCTCTCCTTTCATGCTTCATGGCAAAACCAGCGATTCACGCTTATTCTGTCTTTATTAGCATTAGAATAGATATTCGTAATAAAGAGATACTGGACTGTTCTCCCAAAAACAATTCGTATTTTATTCAGAATGAGTGGCCCTATATGAAGGCATAACCATGTCTGACTGTCACACAAGGTAAATTGTTGATTAAAGATGGTGTTTGAGAGGGGGTCATTCAATCATACACACTTGAGCAACCCACGTAGCCTACATTTTACAAGATGAAGAAGTTTAGTTATAAATAAGTTATATCAAACATAAACTTCGTGCTCCTTAGAGGTTCATGGATGTTTTGTAGGACATATTGAGCGTGGCGGGGGGATATCGTTTGGTTTCTGACAAAAAAAGTACATTTCCTCTCAAAATGATCGTGAGGTGTGTGTGTACACGACATAAACCTATATATATATTTTATTTTCAAAGTGGTCGTGATAGCGGGGGCGTCAGCGTTCTTTGTGCCGGAGAGATGCGAATGTTATTGAGATGCTTCTATCCCTTTTACCACCCAGTCATCGGAGTAATTTTAGAAAATAGCGGCTGCGGGGGAGGGGAAGCGCTAGGAGCCACTCCAGGCGGAAAAAGGAAGAGAAGAAAACAACGAGGAAAGAGTGAAGGAAACACTTTTAGAGATACGAACACCTGGAAGAAGAAACGAATGAGAGTTTTTAAGCATGTTTATGACTGAAGCAAAGATCCATTAATTTGCGTTCATGGCTCTCTTCGATGGAACTTTTTAGAGAACTCAATTGAATTACGCTTATCAGCGATATTTCGGTGAGAGACTATATCCCATAGTCTTCTTTGCGGGCGCATATCGATGGAAAACGCGGACGTTATCGTTTGGGGATAACGGTGCGCAACATTTAGAACAAGTAGGCCTATGCTATCAGTCGATATGGAAAGAACGGAGGCAGCGGGGTGGAAAATCCTACGGGACTCTCTCCTACTTTGTCTTTTTGCCGGTAAGCTCTAGTTCTGGTTCTCTAGGATGCTTTATCGTCTTCAACGTGCGCAAATGTTTTATTTTCTCATAAATTATTTCAAAGTTATCAGCAGAAGTGTGCATTTAACAATGGGTTCCTTTTTTATTAGGCTAATTGTGAATGTGAACTCATCAACCCAATGCATGGATGGTTTCACAACGTTAAAAAAATCCGTGCTTTAAAGTGGCCGATCATTAATTTAGACATACTACGGTTAATTTACTCTGAAGCGATCTACATTTAATCAAACATTTCCTGATTCATAAGCCTATTTGAGAGAGTTGCGTAGCCTACATAGCGGTCCTAGTAGAAGTAAAAAGTGTGTGCGAACTTGTGTGTGCGGGGGCGGGGGGGGGGGGGGGGGGTTACGGTACAAGCCTTGCTCAGCACTGGTCGCAGAACTATACTGCCATTGTCTCCAGCGTATTGAGCGACAGGAAGGAGCTAGACCTCAAGGGACCACCCATATAGACTCCCATCGTTGGATGACATGCACATCAAAGTAGTTACACTCCACACTTCACAGGGGGAAATATGTTAGCAGCCCAAATGGCGCCCTATTCCCTACACAGTGCACTACTTTTGACCAGAGCCTTGTGGTCAAAAGTAGTGCACTACTGTATATAGGGAAGAGAGTGCCATTTGGTGTACTCTGTTTCAAGGCTGCTATTGTAGGCCCATACACACCTTTTTGGGGTTGGAAAACACAATCTGCCATCAGTTTGTGAGGGATGGGTTGAAAATACACCAGCTTTTGAACAAAGTGAAAATAAAGCTGGAATGAAGCTGAAAATCATTGAACACACACACAAACACACACACACACACACACACCAGTAATTTGTGGCAGTATGCTTGAAGGTTGAGAAAAAGCAGGCCTGTGTTTGGGTTAAATTATGTGGGGGTTGAAGAGGGCAAACACTGAGATATAGGACACACAAACTTTAGACAGACCGTGTGCGTTCAAATACTCTATAAATAATAATCAAATACAAAACCACAAGAAGTGTTTCCAAATATCCTTTATTTCAAGTGCTTTCTCATTTTGAGACCCCTCTCCCTGAGCCATCCCCTTCATTTCAAGTTGTCACGCATCCATGTGTCTCTACTGAAGGACTCTCACCACCAACTCTCTAAAGCTTCAGAGTGGCTGTAACCTTCAGTGCTTCATCTTTGTCGTGCTCACATACACTACCAGTCAAACGTTTGGACACACCTACTCATTCAAGGTTTTTTCTTTCTTTGTAAAACATTTTACATTGTAGAATAATAGTGAAGACATCAAAAATATGAAATAACACATATGGAATCAAGTAGTAACCAAAAAAGTGTTAAACAAATCAAAATACATTTTAGATTTGAGATTCTTCAAATGGTTGAGAGAATGCCAAGAGTGTGCAAAGCTGTCATTACATTTACATTTTAGTCATTTAGCGACTTACAGGAGCAATTAGGGTTAAGTGCCTTGCTCAAGGGCACATCGACAGATTTTTCACCTAGTCGGCTCGGGGATTAGAACCAACGACCTTTCAGTTACTGGCACAATGCTCTTAACCACTAAGCTACCTCAAGGCAAAGGGTGGCTATTTGAAGAATCTCAAATATAAAATATATTTTGATTTGTTTAACACTTCTTGGGCACTACATGATTCCATATGTGTTATTTCATAGTTTTGATGTCTTCACTATTATTCTACAATGTAAAAAATAGTAAAAATTAACCCTTGAATGAGTAGGTGTGTCCAAACTTTTGACTGGTACTGTATGTACACAGAAGGTTTACACACACATATACACACACACACACAGGTTTACACATTTTTTGATTACATTTTGGTCATTTAGCAGATGCTCTTATCCAGAGCGACTTACAATGAGTGCATTCATCTTAAGATACTGTAGCTAGGAGAGACAACAACACATCACAATCGTATCAAATACAGTTTCCCTCAACAAAGTATTTATCAGCAAAGTCAGTGCTAGTGAGAAAAGAGAAGAGTCTTCTTTTTTTTACACTCACACACACACACACATATATATAAACACACACACACACACATAAGATTTACACACACACACACTCCCCATCCAACCAAGGCAAACTAAAGCACTGAAAACCAGGGTATACAAAGGGGAAAGCTTTGGTGAGAGAGAGGTATCTGCAGGTTCAGACTAGTATAGAGAGAAAGAACACAGAGGTGAAGTTAGTGAATAGTGTAGTTGACTAAAAGTATACACTTTCACATAAAGAAAATATTTTCTGAAATGTCTTGTATGATCTCCATTCACATAGCCCTGTTGTCACACAACTCATCTTCTTGTTATTACCCTTTCTGATGTGTCGTGTTGTGTGCTTATCGGTTTAGGTTTAGGTCCCACTCTACAGGATGAATACCTTTTAAGGCTTAATAAAGCCTTCATAAACCCTCTATAAGGACTATATATTTCCACTTATCAAATGTCTTAATTATTGTTTTGTGAGTTTAAGTGCAATATGGTTCTTTTACTGTGGCGAAAACTCTTAAGATACTCTTGAAAAAGCCTTGATCTTAGTGACATTTACATATTTAGAAAAGGTTCAATTAAGCAAAATACTAAGTTTAAGTGTATCTACCAGAGCTGCTCTCCATTATGTTTTTAACCTTTTGTAATATGAAAATAGCATTTTGATTTTGGCCTTCGAAGGGTTTTGGAAATCTTGATTCCAAAGAGCACACTCTACCTTTCTCTCAGCAAATTAGAAGCAGGGTGCGTGTGAGTGTGTGCATGTGTCCGTAGTAGAGGTAGGTGTGTGTATGCGTCTCTATATAATGTATTGCATCTCTCCTGCAGGTCACAGTGAGGCCCAGTGTGATGGCTGTGTGGAGTACTGCTGTGAAGGCTCTCCCCCTTTCTGCTGCTCCTACTACGCCTATATGGGAGATGTCCTCTCGTAAGTACACACACACACACATGCTCACACACACACACACAATGTCACCTTCTATACATACACACATGTTCAGTCACCCTCAGTCTATAAACACACACAAACACTTCTCTACCACTCCACCACCTGTCCTTTCCACATGCAGTGAATGACCCCTCTGAGAGATTTGACCTTTGACCTTCGTCATTTGGCTCAAGACAGCTGGCCTCTCACTTTATCTATCCTCCTCCTCACCAGACTACCTATGGAGTATAACACATGCTACCTGCTACAGTGCACCAATGAAGAGAATAATGATATTAAAGTATTGTGTAAACCTGGAACATTAATTAATGTCACAGTTAAAATTCCCAAATTCACAGTTTTTACACCATAAGTGGGGGTTTCACAAAAAAGTGCTATTGACTGGGCCCATTGAATGTGGACTCATTTTATCTAGCCATATAATGTAGCTCTTTCAAGGCCATGGTTGTCATAAGGTAATGGAGAGGAATAATGGTTCCTCATTCTACAGCTTCTCCACAGCCTTTTAAATGGATTTTGACCACACACACAAACAAAAGGACACATACATGTACACACATACTCACACACACACACACAGGTCTGAGTCATGTAATCAGATGTTTGAGCAGATCTCCATGGTTGCGCCACAGGCATGTTTGGTCCGGTGTGTGTTATAGGCAGCTGCTCCCAGACTTTCTTCTCAGTCCTGGATGGCCCTATCTCAAAATGCACTGCTTCTCTACAGAGAGCACACTGTAGCAAAACATTTCGCAACGAAAACTGAAATGTTTCTTATTGCACATGTTTCAGTCTGTTTTCTTTCATTTGGTGTTTAGTGAATATGACCCAAGCTTGGGGTAAATTTTTTAGTAATTAAGCAGACACTGTTATCCAGAGCGACTTACATTAATACATTAATCTTAAGATAGCTAGGTGAGACAACAACATATCACAATCTTAGAAAGTAGTTTTCAACAAAGTAGCCTTTTTGGGAGGAGGGGTGGCCGTGGGATTTATTTAAGATACTCTTTAAAGAGGTAGGGAGGTGAATTGAAATTCCATGCAGAATTGACTTGTGAGAAGATGAATTGGATGAGATGACTTCCTGGTAGCCACTAACTAGAATGAAAAGGGGAGCATGTAGTCATAGTGACAAACGTGTGTTTGTGTGTGCATGCATGTGTGTGTGTGTGTGTGTGCGTTTTCTAGGGGCACGGCGATCTCAGGCATCGTGTTTGGTGTGGTGTTTCTGATGGGAGCGCTGGCGGCCTTCTTCCTGTGTGTGTGCATGTGTGTGAAGAACGGGCGAGGGGCCCGGGTGGACGTGTTCAACACCTCCTACATCAACACTGTGTCCCAGGGCTACCCAGGTAAGACTGATTTAGGATCAGGTCCCCCCTGTCCATATAATCTTTTTCATTATGATATAAAAGGCTAAACTGATCCTAGGTCAGCTCTCAGAGTCCATATAGTTTCAAGTTTTATTTGTCACATGCACAAGTACAGTGAAATGCTTAAAAGTCCAATGCAGCCATTTTTATCTCAATATCAAATAATTTCCGGGTAACAATTAAGTACCTTACTGTGATTGTTTTCCATTGAAATGGCGAAAAATTAACAAAATTAGCTTCTTAGCAAGAATTTTGCTAGGACTGTCTGGGAGTGGTCTGAGTGGGGAGGGGAAAACTGAAAACGATCTGTTATTGGCAGAGAGGTTTGGAACTCTCTTTCTTATTGGTCTATTAACTACACTGAACAAAAATATGAACACTACATGTAAAGTGTTGGTCCTATGTTTCATGAGCTGTGGTCCTCTGTAGCTCAGCTGGTAGAGCACGGCGCTTGTAACGCCAAGGTAGTGGGTTCGATCCCCGGGACCACCCATACACAAAAATGTATGCACGCATGACTGTAAGTCGCTTTGGATAAAAGCGTCTGCTAAATGGCTTATTATTATGAGCTGAAATAAAAGTTCCCAGATACTTTACACTAAAAGGGCATTATCATAATTTTCACAATTTCACAGTATTATTCCAACCTCATAGTGTGGAAATATATATAAACACAAGAAAATCACATTTTTTGACTGCATTGTGCCTTTAACCCATTACACTCGTGGAAATTAGCCGATATGGATAAGGACAAATATAAAACTATAAAAAGCATATGCATGAGCATGGTAGCAATTGAAAGAGAACACTTTGGAGATTATGGGGAAATTATCAGACCAAAGGTGAGAACAAAACAGTTCACCTTATACAAGACTGATTCCAAACATTACACTGTTGCTTTTATGTGCATCTTACATTTACTTTACTTTCATTTAAATGACGTGGAAACAACGTTGATTCAACCAGTGTGTGCCCTGTCGTTAGCTAAATTATAAAATACGATCTTACAGTGTTAGGCTTTCAAAAGGCACTTCAGACAAACAGATTGTAATTTTGGTGTGTATAGAATGGAGTCATTAGTGCATTCAAGTGCATGTTTAACTGACACTAAAAAGGAACATTGTTACATCCAATGCCTGTTTGCCTAAGGCTGATGCCACGCAAGCGCTTGTACGCACGTGCACATGCATACACACACTCGCATTCAAATGCACACACGTGCACACACACGGACACACACATATACACACATGTAAATAGTGCCACACATGCACACAATCGCATACAGTCGGCCTTACTGTTTAGATTTTTGTTGTCTTTGATGTCTTTTATTTTTGCATTGTTGTTTTCTGTTCTTGTTTTCCTTTGTTTTGTCTTTTTTGTCTTTTGTTCTTTTTGTTGGTTGTTGGCGCATTGGGTCGGTGGTGGCTTTGGTTGGGTTGGAGGGGGATGGTGGCTTGGAGGGGTCCAATTCGGGTCCCCGATTCGACTGGGTGGGGGATCTGTCCTTGTGCCCTTGGGCGGGGCGCTTGACCCTGATTGCTCCTGTGGGTCGCTCTGGATGGGAGTGTCTCCTAGATGACTGAATGTAATGTAAATGTTGAGAGGCTTCACTGCAGGAAGATTGTATGTTTTAAAATTAAATTAATAAAGTGCATGTTCTCGCGGCTAATGTTTTTCACAATATGACAAACATAGGCTCAATCTGTTCAGGACAACCCAGGGTATACCGCATGTCATCCTTGTAACTGTGGATCAAACATAGCGATCACAAACGTTGATACTGTAAATTACATGAGTTTTCAAATATGGAAATGTGAAGTGCACATTAGGACTCACGGTGTGTGGTTTGCTTGTATGACATCAAAGCAGCATTTATTATAATCCTCAATGTCTCATCTTTCAGAACACATCGACTCCTCTCTATTTACAGCATTTCCCTCACTCAGACAACAACAAATGTGCAAAAGTAGCCCAATTAGCGGGAGGGATGGGGGGCATCTT